>NC_068363.1:87855221-88040157 GCF_020536995.1 Dreissena polymorpha | reverse complement strand
CTTGTCAATAATAGTAAAATGTCATGGACAGATTCATTCAAATGCCAACAGGTTTATTTGTTCAAAGTGCCTACAAGCTTCATTTCTTAAATCTAATGATGATTATAAACATTTTTAGCTTAAGCTTTCATTATCTCCATGTGATTCTTCAACCCTTTCCCCCCATAATAAGCAAAGTGAAAATGGCTTTGTGCAACCAGCATAAAACCAGAACAGCCTGCGAGTTACTGGCAGTCTGTTCAGGTTTATGCTGTTTGCTGCTCATCAGTATCTAGGGGTGGAGATGAAGCCTTAAAAATTGAATCTAGTAAGAAGGTCTTTAATTAAATTTAACTTTCTGACTACAAATGCGTGAAAATACGTATCTAAGTGGTAATAGGGTGAATGCCCCTGATGAGCAGCAAACAGCATAAAACCTGAACAGACTGCACATTACTAGCAGGCTGTTCTGGTTTTATGCTGTTTGCACATAGCCATTTTCACTTTGCTTCAGAGAGTAAAAGGGTTAAGACTTAACAAATCAATCATTCATATCGTCAACAAGCCACCATCTGGATCTCTCATTCATTTTGCTTTTCACTTCACCAGACATTGAAAATTCAGCTCACGTGTATTTTATGGCTATAGAAGGAAACCTGTGTTCAAGCCTATCAACAATAATAAATGAATACATCTTTTCAGATGTGTTTAAGAGAAATGCTTCTCATTATTTTTTTACTTTTTATGCCCCCAGATCAAATGATCGAGGGTGTATTGTTTTGGCCTGTCTGTCTGTCTGTCATTTTGTCTGTCTGTCTGTCATTCTGTCCCAAAACTTTAACCTAGGGTTTAGATTAAAGTTTTGCAATATTGAATAACTTTTCCAATATTGAAGATAGCAACTTGATATTTGGCATGCATGTGTCCTCTCATGGAGCTACACATTTTAAGTGGTGAATTTGGCATGCATGTGTATCTCATGGAGCTGCACATTTTAAGTGGTGAAAGGTCAAGGTCATCCGTCAAGGTCAAAGGTCAAAAAAAAAAAGCGGCGCATTAGGGGGCATTGTGTTTCTGACAAACACATCTCTGGTTTGTTTTCTATTTCTTAAAATATACTCTGTCACATAAAGGCTTCAGAAATGGTCGTTTTGTTCCATTAATGTAAATTATGAATCTGCCATTTCTTTAAATATATAAGTGTCACATAACTATGGACATTGGCTTTTTGCCATAATATTTATATTTTCTTTTACTGCCCTGTAGGAAAAAAATGTTTCAGATGTCTACCTGGAAGATTAAAAGTTTTATTTTGCTAAATTTCAGGACTTTGGAAAGTTTCCACGCATGAGACAGTTTGTACAGGAGTATATACAGGCACTGAACTGCCAGAATGCTGGATTGGAGGTGGTGAAAGATTTTATACGCAGGTATGTGGCTTTGTATAGAATTCTAATTGTAGCTCTTTGCATTTTTTACAAGCACAGATTTCATGAAAATTAATGTAGGATTTTATCCTTTCTAATGGGTTACATAGTTGGTCTCATTTTACTTTCTTGCTTTCTTAGAATTCGTTATTCAGAACATGTTTGTATGACTTTTATGTCCGTATTCAACAAGCATTTTATGCAGGACTTTAAGACAGCCACCCTGTGAGTACTTTAAATGACATGTTTTTCATATTAAAAATTTAACATTGCGATGAATGAAGGAAGGAACCTTGACATTTATAGGTGTTATTTTCTTTGGAAGAGACTTTTGGTAGACTGGTCTCCATTGTCTTACTGTCATGTTTATAACAAAAGCACAAATTTGTGACTTTGGTATACACTTAAAATAGTAGAAGAGTGTAAGACTAGAATAGTAGAATGACTATTTGCTTAGTTTTATTTTCATGTAAAATCACAACAAAAAATTTGTTGAAACCTCAGTAAAAAAATATATAAAATCTTCTTCAAATGTTTAATACCTGCTTGATATTGTTTACATTTATTTGCACAGTGTACATGAAAACAGATTTTTAAATACTTTTTATGGATGAATATGTGACATATGTAAAATCTATGGGGTCATTTTTGGGGACAGCTTTTGTTATCCCCCGCCATAGGCGGAGGGATATTATTTTGGCGTTGTCCGGCCGGCCGGCACTTTTGTGTCCGGAGCCATATCTTGGAAGTGCTTTGGCGGATTTCATTGAAACTTCGTATGAGTATATATATGCATAAGAGGATGATGCACGCCAAATGGCATTGTACACCATCTGTTAAAAACAGAGATATGGCCTTTGTATCTTGAAAAAATGCTTTTTACTATAGGCACTTTGTGTCCGGAGCCATATCTTGGAAGTGCTTTGGCAGATTTCATTGAAACTTGGTATGAGTATATATATGCATAAGAGGATGATGCAGCCAAATGGCATTGCACACCATCTGTTAAAAACAGAGTTATGGCCCTTTGCATCTTGAAAAAATGCTTTTTACTATAGGCACTTTTGTGTCCAGAGCCATATCTTGGAAGTGCTTTGGCAGATTTCATTGAAACTTGGTATGAGTATATATATGCATAAGAGGATGATGCACGCCAAATGACATTGTATACCATCTGTTAAAAACAGAGTTATGGCCATTTGTATCTTGAAAAAATGTCCGGAGCCATATCTTGGAAGTGCTTTGGGGGATTTCATTGAAACTTGGTATGAGTGTATATCCCCCGCCAGAGGCGGAGGGATATTGTTTTGGCGTTAACTGTCCGTCCATCCGTCACTTTTGTGTCCAGAGCCATATCTTTGAAGTGCTTTGGCGTATTTAATTGAAACTTCGTATGAGTATATATATGCATAAGAGGATGATTCACGCCAAATGGCATTGTACACCATCTGTTAAACCAGAGTTATGGCCCTTTGTATCTTGTCTGTCTTAGTTTTGAGTAATTGTCCTCCGTCCGTCCATCTGTCAGTATGTTCATCCGTCCGATTTGCACCCATCCTCAAACAGAGCATATGTTGCGGGAGATATCAATTCTACGAATTTGCTTGTTGCATATTTTGTTTAATAAATTTCTTTCCTTTGTTTATTTCAGCATGCATGGACCAGCCAGCATGTGTCCTCACCCGAGGGTGTTGCCCAATCTGGTGGCTGTGTGTCTGGCCGCAGTGTACAGCCTCTATGAGGACAAGAAACTGTACGTCACATCACTGTACAGAGCACCAAACCATATGGGCCATGCTATGTGAAAAGGGGGTTTAATGCATGTGCGTAAAGTGTACAGGCCAATCTGGGACGACACTTTACGCACATGCATTAAACCCCTTTTTCACAGATAATGGCCCATATGTATTCTATGTTTTCGGACACTCAATTTTTGTGGACCCGTAAAGTGTGAGGCATAAAGCTTTGCACTTGTCCTCTTTCTCTGACTGAGTTGTCTTTGTCCAAAGATCTGTCATGGTGGCATATGCCTGTCCTGAGTTCTGTTGGCAGTGTTTGCAAGTAATGCCAAGACCATTCAAAATATGTTATATTCAAATTGAAGCAATTAAGTATTTGTCTGAACTAATAATTTGTAAAGCTTCTACAAAAACTGTAATGAGATTTAATTACACATTATTTGCTACTGATGCAGTCACTGTAATGCATTTTAGGCCGTCATTTTGACGATACACACAAACCGCATTTAAAAAAATTACACAGGAGGACTTTTTAATTTCAAATCAATAAGCCATTATTTTAATGCATTGTTCAGAAACCATTTATGAAAGTAAATTTGTTCTACCAATTACATGGTTGAACTGACCTTTTTAGAACTTCATCATTTTTCAATGTCAATTTTTGCTTCCAATGGCATGATTAATCACATGTTTTAAAAATCTTCAGATTTTTATTGTTCTTCTCTTTCGTGATTTTTGTTTCCTGAGTGTGAATGAACTGCCTATGTGATCATATTGAGCTATTGTTATAGGGCAGACATGACACAATGACACATTGGCATTTTTTGCAAGAAATATTTAAAGATCTTCTGCGGGCTATTGTTACACATGGCATGATACTCGCTTTGGTTGAACTTGCCTTGTATTGAGAGCTCAGCTGTCACATCTAATTTTGTAATATTATTAAGCAGATTTTTCAGTTTGTTAATAAATCTTTGTGGATATGCTTAGGGCGGGAGTTGAAAACATTTAAAATGAATTCAATGTGCTAAGCAAATCACTTGTAGTGGTACAGCCTTGTCCAGAGGACACAAATAACTAGATGTAATTAATTTATATATAAGTCGTGCTGTGTGAAAAGGGGTTTAATGCATGTGCGTAAAGTGTCGTCCCAATTAGCCTCTGAGATCTGCACAAGCTAATCAGGGACTCTACTTTCCGCATATATGATATTTTACTTTTGAAGAAAGTCTCTTTTAAGCTAAAATCAAGTTTAGGCAGAAAGTGTCGTCCCTGATTAGCCCGTGCGGACTCCACAGACTTAATCTGGGATTGACACTTTATGCACATGCATTTACCCCCCCTTTCACAGGGCTCATATAAATATATAATACATTAGTATACATTTATTTATTTATAATATACCTATAGATAATATGAAAACTGAAATAGATGACTAAAATTCAATTTTAGTGAAGAAATGTAAGATTGTAGATTTTTCCCCTGAGTGAAAATAATATAAAAATCACAATATTTTTCCATTCAATATATCGTTTATCAGTGTCAGTTTCGTTTCCTGATGAATTACAGTGCTTGTTGAATATTCATAAACATGAGAACACCATTTAATCCATTAACAATGTAAACATAACTCTTTGACGATTCACAGATTATTTCAGCATATTCATATCTGACATTTTATCACATATTCTGATGACATCATCATCATATACAAATATATGACATTTTAGCTATTTTCTGATCCTTTTTTAGCTCACCTGAAGCACAAACGTGCTCATGGTGAGCTTTTGTTATCGCTTTTTGTCCCATCTTCCGTCGTCAACATTTTGCCTTGTGAACACTCTAGAGGGCCACATTTATTGTCTGATCTTCATGAAATTTGGTCAGAACATTTGTCTCCTTGATACCTCGACTGAGTTCGAAACTGGGTCATGCTGGGTCAAAAACTAGGTCACTAGGTCAAAAAAAAAGAAAATCCTTGTGAACACTGTAGAAGTCACATTTGATGCCCAATCTTCATGTAACTTTGTCAAAATGTTTGTCTAAATGATATGTTGGTTGAGTTCAAAAAATGGTTCCGGTCCGTTGAAAAACATGGCCGCCAGGGGGCGGGGGCAGTATTCCTTATATGGCTATAGAGAAACCTTGTGAACACTCTAGAAGTCACAATTTTGCCCCAATCATCATGAAACTTGGTCAAAACATTGGTTTCATTGATATCTCGGACGAGTTCGAAAATGGTCCAGATCGGTGAAAAAAACATGGCCGCCAGGGGGCGGCGGGCAGTTTTCCTTATATGGCTATAGTAAACCTTGTTAACACTGTAGAGGCCACATTTATTTTCCAATCTTCATGAAATTTGATCAGAAGATTGGTCTCAATGATATCTTGGATGAGTTCGAAAATGGTTACGTTTGCTTGAAAAACATGGCTGCCAAGGGGCGGGGCATTTTTCCTTATATGGCTTTATATGGCTATAGTAAAACCTTGTGAACACTCTAGAGGCCACATTTATTGTCCAATCTTCATGAAATTTGGTCAGAAGATTGGTCTCAATGATATCTTGGATGAGTTCGAAAAGGGTTATGTTTGCTTAAAAAACATGGCTGCCAAGGGGCGGGGCATTTTTCCTTATATGGCTAAATATGGCTATAGTAAAATCTTGTTAACACTCTAGAGGCCACATTTATTGTCCGATCTTCATGAAACTTGGTCAGAAGATTCACCCCAATAATATCTTGGATGAGTTCAAAAATGATGCTGGTTGGTTGAAAAACATGGCTGCCAGGGGGCGGGGGCATTTTTCCTTATATGGCTTTTGTAAAACCTTGTTAACACTCTAGAGGCCACATTTATTTTCTAATCTTCATGAAACTTGGTCAGAAAATTTGTCCTATTGATATCTTGGATGAGTTCGAAAATAGTTTCGGTTGCTTAAAAAACATGGACACCAGGGGCGGGGCATTTTTCCTAATATGGCTATATATCATGCTTTAGTAAAACCTTGTTAACACTCTAGAGGCCACATTTATTGTCCGATCATCATGAAACTTGGTCAGATGATTTGTCCAAATGATATCTTTGATTAATTTGAAAATGGTTCCGGTTGGTGGAAAAACATGGCCGCCAAGGGGGCGTGGCATTTTTCCTTATATAGCTATATTTAAACCTTGTTAACACTCTAGAAGCCATATTTATTGTACGATCATCATGAAACTTTGTCAGAAGATTTGTCCAAATGATATTTTGGACAAGTTCGAAAGTGGTTCCAGTTGCTTGAAAAACATGGCCAACAGTGGGCGTGGAATTTTTCCTTATATGGACTTATGAATCTTCATGAAACTTTGTCAGTATATTTGTTTAAATGATATCTTGGATGTGTATGAAAATGGTTCTGGTCTGTTGAAAAAGTGGCTGCCAGGGTGTTCTCTTGTCATGAAAGTTGGTAAGAACATTTGTTCTAATGACATCTTGGGCTGCACAGAACAGGGTCAGTTCCTTTCATCTCAGGTGAGCAACTTTGGGCCTTTCAGGCCCTCTTGTTTCATTTTGGACACAAGCAAAAAAAAAACTAACTGTTTCTGTCTAGAAATGATTAAAGATTTATTTAATTTGTGATTATAGAAAAAGCATATTTTCACTTCTGATAAGTTTTTGTCTGTAACCACTCACGAAATTAAATTTGAGCATGCACCAAAATCGTCAAATATCCTTTGAATGTTGTTTTTTGGTTTTCAGAGATAAACAGGACAATATTTGTTCAAATGTGGTTGACCAATCTGAATGGGAACGAAAAGTCATCTGTTATGTTGGCATGATGGAAACCATGTAAGTAGTGCATATGAAAGTGAAATACTGTAACATAATAATTCTATTTGCTGTCATTTTATAATCAGTTTGTTAACAAACCAAAATCAAGCAGTTATCAACTGAAAAGGTGTTATATCCAGTTAAATCATTTGCCAATAATGGTCAGTTTTAACTTCTCAATTAAGCACAAGTTTTACATCTTAACAAATTGACCCTCATGTTGCAATTCATGTGCTGTCCTGGTAGAGCAATATAAAAAGCTCTCCTGCTATTTTTATTATTTTAAAGTGTACTTAAATATTTTATTGTATTTCAATGACGTTTTTTTCTTTTTTTGCTCGGCGTTTTCAGAGAAAACCCGAGGTATTGTCATAGCCAGCTCGTCGTCCGACATCCGCGTCGTGCTAAAACCTTAACATTTTGTTAAGGTTTTGAACATTGGCTCTAAAATCAAATTGCTTCCACCTACAACTTTGAAACTTCATATGTAGATGCACCTTGATGAGTTCTACACGCCACACCCATTTTTGGGTCATTAGGTCAAAGGTCAAGGTCACTGTGACCTTTAAAAAAAATAAAAATTCTGACAAGCTTTCATTTATTCAAAACTGCACCCGTAGCCGAGCGTGGCACCCGTTATGCGGTGCTCTTGTTTATTACTAAATATAGGTTGTTCATGCTTAAATAGCAACAATGCACTATTTGGTTGTAAAAGAAAGGTACTTCCTTTGCCACAAAGTCGGGCTTAAACAATTTTCTTTGGGTCCTCCCCACCAAATATAACAGCTTTATAATTACTTTTGTGGTGCATATATTTCAGGTCCTTATTTGAGGATTGGAGGTACATTCTGGGAAGCCTTCTTCAGCCAATTCCATTTCCAAATGAGTAAGTTTATCTTAGTATTCTTTCAAAATGATTTAGTTTATCTAAGTATTATTTCCAAATGATTAAGTTTATCTTGGTATTCTTTACTAATGTGTTAGTTTATATAATATTCTTTCTGAATGATATAGTTTATCCGAGTGTTCTTTCCAAAAGATTCAGGTTATCTTAGTATTCTTTCAAAATGATTTAGTTTATAAAAGTATTCTTTCCAATGGAGTTAGATTAGCAAAACTTTCTTTCTGAATGAGTAAGTACATCTTAACTATCTTTCCAAGTCAGTAAGAATATTCAAACTGTCTTCCCAAATGAGAATTAATATGTACAAATTATTTTCAAATGGATTAGGTTGAACATAATTTCTTTTTAATATAGTTAGTTCATATAATCTTCTCATTTGAAAAAGTTTCCTTACACTTTCTTCATAAATGAGTAAGTTATTTTCAAAAGTCATTGCATATAATTTGTTATGATGATATCTGGAGGCAAGATCGAAAAATAAAAATGTGCATTGAAATATATATTTATATTTTCTAAAGTACTTCTACTACCCTGAACTCCTCTCTCTCAGAATAGCATAGTTCCTGTAGGTCTCAGATATTCGCCAGCCAATGGCAGTTGCAGTCCATAGTGATATGGAAAAATTATCACACGTTAAGTTCAAGTTAATACAGAAATGTATCCTTACAGGTCCCAAGAGCAATCATTAAAATTGAATTATTATTGGTTTGTATTGCGTTTTTGTCTGTCTTTGAAGTTTGTTCGAATATTTAAGATCTAAACTGGGATTTACATCTTATTCCAAATATGCTTTAAAATGCCATCATTAATTTTAAGCCCTAGTGGCTTATGCCATGTTTTATCATTAAAGTAATTGAGGCAATTGTTCAAAGAAAGACACGATCATCTTTCATCTTTTGCCTGAACAGTCTATTTAAAGCAAACGTGACAATATTGTTAAGTCAGATCATGACTTCTTTGATGGTATATCTGTAGAACTCCATAGAATAGTTTCAGACATTATTTCATCACCTTACTTAGAGCTTATGTTTTCTGAAAATGTCACACGTATGTTCTTTTTGATCTCAATTATCTGTTTATTTATAGCTCACCAGAGCATGCCAACCATCAAGCTTTTTGTCTCGCCGATGTCTCTTGTCTTTTTTTGTGCATTTACTATTTCTAAAATGAATTTTCCTGCAAAAGCATTTAGACATTTTTTGTGAAAAAGGACAGAAAAGATCTTTGGATGGTCCTGTACACAATTATCTTTGGATGGTCCTCTACACAAATATGTTTTGATGGTCCTGTACACTATTAACTTTGGATGGTCCTGTACAAAATTATCTTTGGATGGTCCTGTACAAAATTATCCTTGGATGGTCCTGGACACAATTATTTTGGATGGTCCAGTACATAATTATCTTTGGATGGTCCTGTACAAAATTATCTGTGGATTGTCCTGAACAAAATTATCTTTGGATGGTTCAGTACAAAATTATCTTTGGATGGTCCTGTGCACAATTATCTATGGATGGTCCTGTACACAAATCTTTGGATGATCCAGTACAAAATTATCTTTGGATGGTCCTGTGCACAATTATCTTTGGATGGTCCTGTACAAAATTATCGTTGGATGGTCCTGTACACAATAATCTTTGGATGGTCCTGTACACAATAATCTTTGGATGGTCCTGTACACAATAATCTTTGGATGGTCCTGTACACAATTATCTTTGGATGGTCCTGTACACAATAATCTTTGGATGGTCCTGTACACAGTTATCTTTGGATGGCCCAGTACTAAAATTTTAACCTGGTTTTCAACACAGTTGAAAATCTTTGTTATTAGATTGGTGTATGTTGGGCGGCAATATTAATTGCTCCTGTTTTTGAAGAAGGAGGTCCTTTGAGCTAAAGATAACTTTTAAGAATGTGAAAAATTAAGATGACCTTATTCTCCGAAATCAATAGATAATCTTGATTTTTTAAATTCTATCAATAACTTTTTGTTTTATTTTTTAGCGCTCTGGCTGACGATTTGTTCACATCGTGAGTATCAAGTTATGGTTTACTTTGTACATGTTTTTTTTTCACATAAAAAGTTCTTTGTGAACTTGATGCAAAACTATTTTATTTAAAACATGTTCAAGTTATGCAAAAAATAATTGCTTCTCTTTAACACAGCCACATGAAAAAACATAGTAAAGAGGATTGTCCTGTACTAAGCATTATGTGAATGCACCAGTCACAGGTTGCAGTGTTGTTTTGGATGTGATGTCCGCCTAGCGACCGAGAGGTCAAGGGTTTGATCCCCACTGTGGAAGCGTTCTTAAGATCTCCCCCATAGACCTTAAGTACTGATTCCAGTCCTAGGAAATTGACTCGAGAGTGTTTCAAATAAGACTTAGGCTTTCGCTGCAATCGAGCTAAAATAATAAATTTTAAATTAATGCACCAGTCAAATACAAATATAAGTCTTTATTTCATTGGAACATGAAAACCATAATATAAAGCATGACTTATTAACTCACTGTTACATTTTAACATGAAAAAATTTAATACAGGATATCGCTTTTCACCTTTCCGTTGCATAGGAAAGTAAAAAAAATCAACATAATATAAATGATTTTAGCTTATGACATATATTGTACAGGAACATGAAAAAAAAATTGAAACTATGTTTATTCCCTCACAATTGCATATCAAGATGAAACATGAAATACAGAACATTGCTTTTTAACCCTCTTTTGCATTGCCTATCGTTTGCTTATAAAGATGTAAAATGTAAGACAGAACATAGCTTTTAACCTCTTATTTTCAAAGGAACGATCGTTTATTACCTCTATTGCATAGGAACATGAAAAACGTAATACGGAACATAGCTGTGGACAAAGTGTGTGACGTGCACCAGACAATCCTGGGTATCCGGGAAGGAAAGGAGGGCTGGTTTCATCTCTACTGTCCAGGAAACATAGGCTGTGATGACGATGGGGAACTCTGGGGCCAAATGGTATGAGACGTGTTCTGTGAAAACTGGGCTTAATGCATGTGCGTTAAGTGTTGTCCTAGATTAGCCTTTGCAGCCTGCACAGGCTAAACAGGGATAACATTTTCCTCCAAAAATGGACTTTTGTTTAGGAGAGATATTCTTTTGATGAAAAATGCGTTTAAAGCGTTAAGTGTTGTTCCTGATTAGGCTGTGTGTACTGCCAAGGCTTATCTTGGACAACACTTCATTAACCACCGCCATAGGCGCAGAGATATTGTTTTGGCATTGTCCGTCCTTCTGTCTTTCCGTCCGTCCTTCCTTCCGTCCGTCCGTCCGTCCGGAGCCATATCTTGGAAGTGCTTTGGTGGATTTCATATGGTGAAGAGGATGATGCATGCCAAATGGCATTGTACACCATCTGTTAATAACGGATTTATGGCCCTTTGTATCTTGAAAAAATGCTTTTTAATATAAGCTTACAGCTTTATCTCCATTAACACATGAGCCAGAGCCATGAAACTTGCCAAAGTTGTTCTCAATCATCTGGGGGTGCTTCACATTCAACACCTATAATCCTAGGGGCTAATGTCAAGGTCACACATTGAGGTCAAAGGTCACAAATTTGATCAATTATTCATTATTTAGTCATTCCTTTACTATGCCATGAAACTTGCTATAGTTGTTCTCTATCATCTGGGATTGCTTCACATTCAACACCCATAATCATAGGGGCTAAGGTCAAGGTCACACATTGAGGTCAAAGGTCTATACCCATCCATAAACAAAATTTAAATGGCGGGGGATATCAATTCAACAAATTTGCTTGTTCACTTGCCTTTAGCCCTGTTTTTCCAGAATGCAGCTTGTATAAATGCTTGTACATATTATTAATTAGAAAATAAGTAACTAAGTGTGTATAGAATATTCAACTTCAGTAGTGGTTTTGTACTGTATGGGAGCGAAATTCTTATGTACCAACATTTTTTAGGAATTTAATTCTCAATGACTACCTTTTCATTGGTTGTTTTTTTAATATCACTTTAAAATTAACAGAAAAATATTTCAAAGTAACAATGTAACAAGGAAATGCAAACTTTTATTAAATATAATATGATCGTCAATATGATATTATTGAACTTATGGTACATTAACTAATTGTCAAGTGGTATGGAACTCTTGGCAAGTAATTGTAGGATTAATAAAAAGTTAAAGTAATATTGTTTTGTACATGGACACTCATTATCCCCTGTGAAATGTTCATAATGTAAAAGTATTTTTCATTTAATTTCCCTACAGAAATTTAACACCGGGTTAGCCAGAGGGCAGTCTGTATGCATTGATATTAAGTTGGTTATTTGAGTCCAGGCATTTTTTCTTTATGGTTCATTGAGATATTTTTTCCTAGAAATATGATATGAAATTTTTGTCTTTCTGTATTGAAATTATCAAGACAGGTATACTTGAAGGGATTTTCTTGAAAATAGCTCAGTTTTACATGTAAATGTCATACAGGAAACAGACTTGACGGCCTTTCAATAAGCCTCGGGCTTTTGATGCGGTAGAACTAAAATTGCTCTACATAGAATATAAAATAACATTGTATTTGCCACATCTGAAACCAACCTATGAGTATTTAAAAAAAAAACACACACACGAAAGTATTTTGTATAACTTGAAAACATGCAACAGCAAAATAAAAACTTAGTGCATGATGGTTAACTATAACCATATAATATTATATCTGTAAAACAAATCAGTAAAGATTAAAACTTCACTTAAGTGACTTATCATGGAGACAAAGGTTTTGTCATTTATGTTCAATAATAAAATGTAATCCTTGCCTTTGAACAGCCGATGTATAATAATCTCCGGGGAAATTATAACATTGGAGACAGTCAGCTTATAATTGCCAGGCCTATGCTTAATGCTTTTGTAGATTAATACAGATGTCATGATTTTTCGGTACAATTAGAAATATCTCACCTTTATATACACAGTTCTCCAAGCCTTGTTTTTTCCACCATGTAAAACGTTTTTCTATATATTTTTAAAATGTTTCTGAAGGTTAGGGGTCAAGGGTTAGCAGTTAAGCCTCATTCTTTCAAAACTGGGCTCCATACATGTGCACAATGTGTCTTTAAATATTATCAGGGACAACTCTTTCCGATTTTATTGAATTTTTATTTAACTCTTTGAGTGCGGGAACCGAATTTTGAAGGCCTTTGCAAACAGTTTGGATCCAGATGAGACGCCACAGAACGTGGCGTCTCATCAGGATCCAAACTTTTTGCTATTCTGATAGTATTCTTTGAAAAAAATCGAAGAAAATGCTAATTTTAGAAATTCAGCAGATGACATTTTAGCAGACGACAAATTTCCCAGCATGCAAAGGGTTGTAGAAAGTCTCTTTCAAACGCAAATCCAGTTTAGGCAGAAAGTGTCGGCCCTGATAAGCATGTGCCAGCTGTACTGGCAGAGCTGGAATGACACTATTCGCACATGCATAAAGCCTGGTTTTCTAAGAACAGACTCAACAAATGTCTGAAACACGTTAAGGCATCCAGCTTCATTATCTGAAACTGAGTCTTCTCCGAGTACACTTATATGAGTCAAATTGCTAGGAATGTATCTGGAAGGGTCCTTAACCCTATGTTCGTTTAAGAATTGAATAGCTTTTGTTCTGAATTACATTAGTGTGTTAACTGTCTTGAAAAAGACAAATTATTTGCATGATGGCAAATGTGATGAACTCTCTGCAATGGAAATCAAAAATAGAAACAAGCTAAATGAAATGACTCGAGGATTTTCGAAAGAATTTTCTTGGATGACCCTTGATCGAATTCAATCACTCATTTTTTTGTCAAAAACATTGCATGCAGGTGACATGGTAGTCCTCCTCATATGATATATTTGGCTGTATTGAAAACTTTGCAATTCTTGTGATTGGAAACCACTTTTTGGACTTATAAATAATTTCACAGAAATGTTCCTACTTTCCCTCAAGATTGGTCTGCTTTGGCAAAAACGTTGTCAGTGGTTGAACGTTTTGCTATATAACATCATTATCTGAGCACAGTACATTAGTGACCTTTTACAAGCCTTTTAGGGTCACTAATCTTAGGTGAGGGATTCTGGACCATTTTACCATCATTTTAAGCCCCCGGATCAAAAGATCGGGGTACATTGTTTTTGGCCTGTCTGTCTGTCTGTCTGTCTGTCTGTCTGTCTGTCTGTCATTCATTCATTCATTCATTCATTCATTCATTCATTGTATGTGTGTGTCTCAAAACTTTAACCTTGGTTAAAGTTTGATAACTTTTGCAATATTGATGATAGCAACTTCATATTTGGAATGCATGTGTTTCTCATGGAGCTGCACATTTTGAGTGGTGAAAAGTCAAGGTCATCCTTCAAGGTCAAAGGTCAAATATCATTGTATTTTTGTTTCCTAAAACTTTAACCTTCGTTAAAGTTTGGTCATAACTTTTTGAATATTGAAGATAGCAACTTGATATTTGGCATGCATATGTATCTCATGGAGCTGCACATTTTGAGTGGTGAAAGATCAAGGTCAAGGTCATCCTTCAAGGCTAAATGTCAAATTTATGGCTTCAAACCGGTGCAATAGGGGGAATTGTGTTTCTAACAAACACATCTTTTGTTATGATAAAAACCAATGATATTAAAAAGCTGAATTGAATTTGTGCTATTTTAGGTTATAGCATGTATTTTCATGATATTTTTCGAGTTCAGATTTCAATAAATTTTCTCTGATCTTTCTACTAAAATATTATTTGATTGTTTCTGTGACATTTTGTACACTCTTTTCTCCATTATGGATTAATAATTTCCGTGACATTTCCACACCCTATTCTCCATTATGGATCGTTAGGGAATAATGTATATGTGGTGTTTTATCGGCAACATCATTGGCAGTTACAAATAGCATGTTGGGTGCCATTAGCACATAATTGCTGTCTATGAACTTTACAAGAGCAATCAGAATTATGACGCCCTTCGCTAGGTTTAGTATTAATTGCTTTTTTTATCATGTAATTTATACATGTGAATGTCTGCTTTTAACATATAATTTATACTCTCATACCAATAAATGCATTTATGATATTTCAAGGCATAACCTTTTATGTATCTTGTCCTTTTAAACATGCATATTGTCGTTGTCATGGTAAAGGTAAAAAAAGTAAATGCAGTCTCTTGAATTTCATTATTGCTGGGGTTTTTTCCAATAAAATGTTGCAACTGTCAGTTGTACTACAAATTAAAATGAACACAACGGAAGTTTTGTAACATTTTATCTAGATTTCAGCAATAAATATGTAAATAGGGCAACACAAAATGTATCAGACGTTTGTCAGATTTTCTGCAACGAAAATTGGTAAAATTGGTATTCTTTTCTGTTCTATGAACAGGGGGTTTAATGCATGTGCGTACATTTTTATCCAAGTATAGCCTGTGCAGTTTGCACAGGCTTATCAGGGACAAAACTCTTCTCTTTTATTGTATTTTACATTTAAAGGAATACTTTTCTTGACGAAAATTTCGTTGAGGCGAAAAGTGTTTTCCCTGATTAGCCTGTGCAGACTGCACAGGCTAATCTTGGATGACATGTTACACACATCCATTAAACCCCCTTTTCACATAACGAGGCTCATGTTTATTGCGCTTGCACACTCCACTGTTTTGGGGCCAAACTCTTTGAAACAATTTATCAATTTGTTGTTGCCTTACATGCAATCGTTTACTGTAATTAACATAATCATGTTCAAAGAGTCTGCATTTTCTAGCTCTGTTTCTGGGTCCTTAACCTTGTTCTGAAACATTCCTGCCATTCCAGTCAGTTCTGTTTTAAGGGCCATTATCAGATAATTTGAAATTACTCAATCTGATTTTGCCTGCCCTAAGGTACTGTATTTGCTCATATTACACAGTTGGAGAAGCATTTTACCCTACTGCTTGAAAGTTATTGTAATGGACTTTCACACTTCAAGAAAAACAGAGGAAAATTAGTACAAAAATACTAAGTGGGACAAAACAAATTCTTCCAACTTTCAAATCAAAATAAATTTTAATTAAAAGGTTGACAGAAACCATTATCATTGTATGTCATCAAAGAAGGAAGGAAATCTGGAAGATTTGTCCAATACAACATATCCAGATAAAGAAATTCAATGTTATGTAACTTTTCCTCTATTGATTTCCTCTTTGTAAATATTTCCCTGTTGTATTAACAGCTTCAAACGTTGATGCACTGTTGCTGCAAGCGGAAAAGTTTCCTGTTTGGTCTGAACAAGATGATTGGGCCAGTGATGTTATTGTCCCTACGAGAGAATACAGCAGCCATGGAGGTTAGCCCAACATATCTTGTTTCTTAAATATATTTAACCCTTTCCTACTCAGATACGTAGTTTGACTTCTGTGAACATCTTAGAACATCAAATAAAATTTAAGAACTCTGTTAATAGATTCTAGTTTTAAAGGCTGTATTTCCAGCCCTAAGATGCTGATAAGCATCAAACAGCTTTAAACCTGAACAGTCTGTGAGTAACTCGTAACTGGATTGCATTTGGAGTCAAGGTCACTGATGCTCAATTAACCCATTTATGCCTAGTGTTTAGAAAAAAAGGCCTTGGCAAACAGTGTAGACCCTGATACAGATATACATGTATTAGACATCCCTAATTTTGGAAATAAATTGATCCAATTCAGAAGGATGGAGAGTCCACTAGGCATAAATGGGTTAAGAAAATGGTTTTCAGGTGCTGTGTGCAATGCTTGAGTGTGATGTGGTGGAGAACAATGACCTGAAGATGCAGATGGTCACCACGCTGCAGAGTACCACATCGGGCAAGCGCATGTACGCCGAGCTTTGTGAGAGGCAGATTGCACTCAGGGAACTAGTAAGTGGCGCTTGATTGGTCATGATCGGCTCGGCTACTACTTTAATGTACCCTGGGTACTTAAGTATACTTAAAGGTACCTGGGGTGCGGTAAGTATACTAAAACGCACCTGGCCAATTCTAATGCTATATTGGTCGTTGTTGGTTAGATTTTGCAAATTAATTATGTCAATGTTTTGTAAAATGGCCTCTATATTATTGAAACTCGTACTACAAAAAGCATGTTTAGGAAGGTTTTGTTCAAAGAGAATTTTGTTTTGAATTCAGTAGCGCATTTTACGACATTGGGTTTTGGGGGCAATACAATTCTGGTACAGTCTAAACTGGCCAGGCACATTTTAGTATAGTTTCTGTTCCTAGAGTTCTTTTAAGAATATTTTAATTTTAAGTATCCAGGCTACACTTAAGTAGTACTCCAGCGGACAATGGCCAATCAAGTGTGAGTGGCCATACATGATGCAATACCGTACTTTACAATGTGTAATGAGCATCTGATTTTTTAATGCCAAAATGTCTATCATGGATATTTAGGATAGCAAAAACAATTTTTCCCTTACTTGTGCATACTGCTGGTCTTTAAATGTTTGGTCTTTGTCTTGAAAGGAATCCCTTATCATGTAGTCCTGCAAATAGATCAAATGTCCCTGAAATTTTAGAAAATGTGTAAAGCTTGTACGTACAACTGGTGATTAGATGAATTATTTATTACTAATCCCATAATTTGTCTCCATAGCGATTCAAAGCAAATAAACGTAAATGAGGTATTAAACAGCAGGTTTATTACCTTATTAAATCGTTAGATTTGTGGTAGTTAAGTGCAATTGCCATGGAAGCAAATTATGTGAATAAGTTATAAATTGTTCATTTTATCACTGTGATGAGTGATAAATGTCACAGGGATAAATGTCATTTTAATTTGTCATAATAAATTTCTTTTCACAATTAGTTGCTGTTGGATATCATAAAAGTTCTTTGCAAATATATTGTTGCAGACAAAGATTTTGAGGTAATTTTTTGCCTACCCAACAAGAATATAAATGCAACACAAATGAAGCAAAAGTAAAGAAAAACTTAGGTTCTTACCTAAAAATGCTGAAAATGATACATAGATCGTAAAAGATATATGAGTGCATTTGAAAGTGAGCTTTTTTGTAATTTTCTTGTGCAGCTTAAATTAAGCTTTTGCAACCAGAAGTTAATATTTCTCTTATACACATAGCAACAGAAGGGAGGGCCAAAAAAGTTGACACTACCTTCGAAATCGACTGATGCAGACCTAGCCAAAATGCTCAGTTCCGGATCGTTTGGGAATTTGGAATGCCTGAGTCTGGCATTCACTCAAGTTACAAGTGCCTGTGCAGACGATTTAATTAAGTTGCCATCATTACGGTACCTGAATCTCTGGTCAACTCAGGTAGGTTTTGTTTGTTTCTTTGAATGTTTTTGTTTTTATGCCCCCGGATCGAATGATCGGGGGCATATTGTTTTTGGCTTGTCTGTCTGTCATTCTGCGATAACTTTTGCAATATTGAAGATAGCAACTTGATTTATGGCATGCATGTGTATCTCATGGAGCTGCACATTTTAAGTGGTGAAAGGTCAAGGTCATCCTTAAAGGTCAAAAGTCAAAAAATACAATCCAAGGGAAGTAATAAGCTTTAAAAGGGAGATAATTTCTAAACCTACCAAATGATATATTGAAATTTTATTTCAAAGGGGCGCAATAGGGGGCATTGTGTTTCTGACAAACACATCTGTTGTTCTGTTTTCAATAGTATTTCAGTCATATTAAGACAGCCAAGTAACCTTTCCTGGTTTGTTAAGCTGGTAAACCATTACTTAGTGCTGGTAATAAACAACTGCCCTATTGGAATAAGAATTACGGGGGCAACGGCCGTATAAATATTTTCATGACCGATCCCCACACAAGTTATGTGGCTGGGTGGGAATCAAGCCTCTATAATTGTAGCCCAGCACTCCACCAACTGAGCCTGGTAAGAATCAGTATTGAGCCGTTTTCTGAGAAAACTGGGCTAAATGCATGTCCGTAAAGTGTCTTCCCACAGGCTAATCAGGGACGACACTTTCCGCTGTTATAGTATTTTTAGTTTCAAGGAAGTCCCACCTTACCAAAAATCAAGTTTAGGCGGAAAGTGTTGTGTGGACTGCACAGGCTAATCTGGGATGACACTTAAAGCACATGCATTAAGCCCAGTTTTCCCAGAACGCGAATCATTTCTTGCTTTTGAGGTTCAAACAGTTGACAGTGTGAAAAGAAACACACACCCTCTCTCAGTTACTGTGATAATTGATCTTGTTCTGAGAACCTAATCAGCATACAGATTATAAGTGAACTTTATATATGGCAATTCAAAAAATAATTCCAATAATTTTTAGTTGCTCTCCTTAGAGTTGTTTCTATTTGAAGTTCTAAGACGTGCTTCTGGATTGGCCAATACAATTGTGCATTTATCTTTAAAAAATATCTCATCCAGAGGCCCATCAACGATACTATTGAAATCTATTGACTTAAGCCAATATGCCAGAGAAATTCTGTCATTATTTGACTTATCTAAGTTTGTTCGACCGATATGTCCGACACACTGTATGACTGGTGTCACGAAGGTAGTGTTCCAGACATGTTTTTATAATAAATTGATGTTTCACTATTAAAAAAGAAAGTTATCGTACATTATACAGACATAGTTTCATAATAAGATTTATTTATTGGATAAGATGAGACTTATATAAAAAATATGTCTCTAGACTTTGATATGATATGGCTGTAATGTGGGAGTTGTATCAATTGTTGTACTTTAGTGGTAATAATGCTGTCGCCAACTATTTATAGTATGCAGTTTTCCTTTTATGGCTATAGTGAATCCATGTGAACCATTTAGAGTTTAAATGTGTTGTATGAAACTTACCTAAGTATGTAGAAAATAGTTCCATTCCATTGACAAAAATGGCTGCCAGGGGTCTTTGCAGTTTTCCTTGAATTGCTATAGTTAAACTTGTGTACACTACAAGTATTTTCTCTCTTTATGAAAGTTACCTAGAGCATTTTTTCTAATGATACTTTTGGAAAACTTCACACAAAAACTGCTAAAAACAGTTCATTTTTTAGGAGAAAAAGATGTATGTGCTAGGGCCGTTGGCCCTTTTAAAGTTGTGGCTGCGCAGTGGATATGGTGACCATCTTGCAATCAGGATGTTCTGGGTTCAATCCATATTCAGGAATTCTTTTGAAGATGTTCTCTTAAGTCCAAGTACTGGTTCTACCTGGGAAAGGGAATCTAAAATGTATCAATTTGAAGTCTTTTGATGCAATCAAGTACAAATAATAATACAAATAAAAGCCTTATTATTTTTGAAGCCCAATTGCATTGAAGCCTTAGGCTTATTGAATTGCTCTTGAGTCTGTTTCCCCGGTAGAACCAGTACTTGGTATCTGGGGGGGGGGATCATAGGAAAGCTCCCTTAGTGGGGATTGAAGTGTCACTAGGCAGATACATCCATTAAGCCAGGGTGAAAATAAATTAAACTAAACTGAAGTACCTTTCTGTCTTTTGTGGGCTTTCTTAAACCTTGTGGTGCTGACTTTGTGCTGACTGTTTGTTCCAGTTTGGAGATATTGGCCTACAGAAGATATCGGAGCACCTTCACAAACTGCAGGTGTTGAACCTCTGTGAGACACCTGTGACCGATAAAGGACTGAGCTCTATTGCAGGTTTGCAAAATGATGAAATGTTTGAGCATCGTTTATGCAAAAGGGGGCATGTGCATAAAGTTGCGTTCTAAGATTAGTCTGTGCAGTCCGCCTTGTTCTTCTTTTGAAATTATAGTTTAGGTGGAAAGTGTCCTCCTTGTTTAGCCTGTGCTGACTGCACAGGCTAATCTGGTATGACACTTTATGTACATGCAGTAAGCCCAGTTTTTTCTCAGAGCCAGGCTTATTTCAATTTTATGGAACTTCACAGATGACAATTTGTACTAGGTATAATAATTGTGGTATCGTTGTCATTATATTGAGGTAGTGCAAAACCCTGTAGAGAACATGTCATTATATTGAGGTAGTGCAAAACCCTGTAGAGAACATGTCATTATATTGGGGTAGTGCAAAACCCTGTAGAGAACATGTCATTATATTGGGGTAGTGCAAAACCCTGTAGAGAACATGTCATTATATTGGGGTAGTGCAAAACCCTGTAGAGAACATGTCATTATATTGGGGTAGTGCAAAACCCTGTAGAAAACATGTCATTATATTGGGGTAGTGCAAAACCCTGTAGAGAACATGTCATTATATTGGGGTAGTGCAAAACCCTGTAGAGAACATGTCATTATATTGGGGTAGTGCAAAACCCTGTAGAGAACATGTCATTATATTTGGGTAGTGCAAACCCTGTAGAGAACATGTCATTATATTGGGGTAGTGTAAAACCCTGTAGAGAACATGTCATTATATAGAGGTAGTGCAAAACCCTGTAGAGAACATGTCATTATATTGGGGTAGTGCAAAACCCTGCAGTGAACATGTCATTATATTGGGGTAGTGCAAAACCCTGCAGAGAACATGTCATTATATTTGGGTAGTGCAAACTCTGTAGAGAACATGTCATTATATTGGGGTAGTGCAAAACCCTGTAGAGAACATGTCATTATATTTGGGTAGTGCAAACCCTGTAGAGAACATGTCATTATATTGGCATAGTGCAAAACCCTGTAGAGAACATGTCATTATATTGAGGTAGTGCAAATCCCTGTAGAGAACATGTCATTATATTGGGGTAGTGCAAAACCCTGCAGAGAACATGTCATTATATTGGGGTAGTGCAAAACCCTGCAGAGAACATGTCATTATATTGGGGTAGTGCAAAACCCTGTAGAGAACATGTCATTATATTGAGGTAGTGCAAAACCCTGTAGAGAACATGCCATTATATTGGGGTAGTGCAAAACCCTGTAGAGAACATGTCATTATATTGAGGTAGTGCAAACCCCTGTAGAGAACATGTCATTATATTGGGGTAGTGCAAAACCCTGTAGAGAACATGTCATTATATTGGGGTAGTGCAAAACCCTGTAGAGAACATGTCATTATATTGGGGTAGTGCAAAACCCTGTAGAGAACATGTCATTATATTGGGGTAGTGCAAAACCCTGTAGAGAACATGTCATTATATTGGGGTAGTGCAAAACCCTGTAGAGAACATGTCATTATATTGGGGTAGTGCAAAACCCTGTAGAGAACATGTCATTATATTGGGGTAGTGCAAAACCCTGTAGAGAACATGTCATTATATTGGGGTAGTGCAAAACCCTGTAGAGAACATGTCATTATATTGGGGTAGTGCAAAACCCTGTAGAGAACATGTCATTATATTGAGGTAGTGCAAAACCCTGTATAGAACATGCAGATTACTCACATACATGATTATCCCTTTGCATGCTGGGAAATTTGTCGTCTGCAAAAATGTCGTCTGCTGAATTTCTAAAATTAGCATTATCTTTGATTTTTTTCAAAGAATACTATCAGAATAGCAAACAGTTTGGATCCTGATGAGACACCACGTTCTGTGGCGTCTCATCTGGATCCAAACTGTTTGCAAAGGCCTTCAAAATTTGGTTCCAGCACTGTAAGGGTTATAGCTACGGATCATCCACGGATACACAGTATAAAGCTTCTGAAACAACTGTTTGATGATCTTAATACAAGATGTATTTATTAGCCTCCTTGTCTTATAATGGAGGCACAACAAACCATGGATTACATCCAGTCAGTACATGCACTATCATAATCATTCACTATCCCAATTTAATGGAATGTCTCTTGAAAAACGTACATTTATTTATGAAAAATCATCTTCTGTTTCATATGATTTATGCTTTCCATTTATAACTGTACCTATAGAACTAACATAAAGTGGACAAGTCATTTTGATAACAATCTGCAAAACATTTTGTATATAGTATTTGAATTTAATGCCCAAAATTAAAATTCATTCAACAAGTTCTTACTACTACATGTATGAAGTAAAAAATATATGTTGTTATGTATACAATTACTGTTTTCTCAGGTTGTTGTATTTAATTTATTCAGTGTTTAATACTACTTTAGGTTTTTCAGACAAACCTTAAAATTGAAAACTTTTAAGAAACGAAAATAGAATAATGGTATTATTATATGAAAACAAGTGTAGAAATAAAAGTCACTTCTTGGGCAACTAGATCATCAACTGTTGCTTAAGTCTACTGGAAGTTAAGAACATTTTTTAATCAATATTGGCCAGAAATAGGGCGAATCTCAACTTTATTATGTTTAAGGTTGTTTTGTGAGAGTTGTTTTGTAAAATTGCAATGCAATCATTACCCGTATGAATCTCTTGATTTCCGCCATTTTATTCAGCATTATTCGAATGGCTAGAGAATTGTTGTCAGTCGTTTAACCGAGTTTCGAAGCATTTGTTTGTTCTTTACCAAAAAACGCAATAAAAAGCAACAGAAGCTTTTAAAAGCATGTTATAGCTGCATCAATATTTAACACTCTGAGTGAGTGATGTTGACCACATTAATGTCAATTTTATATTACAGTATTCATCACAAACTGGGAATCATGACTACCTTAACTGAGAAATGTGACCACTTGTTTGCTAGAACTCGTTAATAACAGGTTTTGTTTTGTTTTAAACTGGTAGAACCAGTGCAGTTAGGCTTAAAACGCATAGTCAGGTTTTGTCTTGAAATATGGTGTTGTCACATGTTGAAAGCATGATCATAACAGTTTGATGAAGTGAAAATACAAACATAAGTTTGCAGGATGCTTTCGTTGAAAAACAGAGCTTGTTTAAAAAAATGGTATACAGGCACATGTTCACATTCTGAGAGGTGATATTAAATAGTGAACTAAAGCACATGTGAGCTAAAAAACGTTTTCTCAATGTTGAATGTTGAGCTTAAAGATTTCTATTTTAAACAATTAAAACTGCAAATAAGCGTAGGAAAAAATAACTTTTGCCTGGTATTACTGGGTATCAACCACTAAATGAGCTGGGTATTGCCCACTTAATGAGCTGGGTATTACCAACTTAATGAGCTGGGTATTACCAACTTAATGAGCTGGGTATTGCCCACTCAATGAACTGGGTGATGCCTACTTAATGAGCTGGGTTTTACCCACTTAATGAGCTGGGTGTTGCCCACTTAATGAGCTGGGTATTGCCCACTTAATGAGCTGGGCATTGCTCACTTAATGAGCTGGGTATTGCCCACTTAATGAGCTGGGTATTACCAACTTAATGAGCTGGGTATTGCCCACTCAATGAACTGGGTGATGCCCACTTAATGAGCTGGGTATATTCCACTTAATGAGCTGGGTGTTGCCCACTTAATGAGCTGGGTATTGCCCACTTAATGAGCTGGGCATTGCTCATTTAATGAGCTGGGTATAACCCACTTAATGAGCTGGGTAATGCCCACTTTGAGAGCTGGGCATCGCCCACTTAATGAGCTGGGTATAACCCACTTAATGAGGTGGGTATTGCCCATTTAATGAGCTTGGTATTGCCCACTTAATGAGCTGGGTAATGCCCACTTAATGAGCTGGGTATTGCTCACTTAATAAGCTGGGTATTGCCCACTTAATGAACTGGGTAATGCCCACTTAATGAGCTGGGTATAAACCACTTAATGAGCTGGGTATTGCCCACTTAATGAGCTGGGTATTGCCCATTTAATGAGCTGGGCATTGCTCACTTAATGAGCTGGGTATAACCCACTTAATGAGCTGGGTATTGCCCACTTTATGAGCTGGGCATTGCCCACTTAATGAGCTGGGTATAACCCACTTAATGAGCTGGGTATTGCCCACTTAATGAGCTTGGTATCGTCCACTTAATGAGCTGGGTATTTCCCACTTTATGAGCTGGGTATTGCCCACTTAATGAGCTTGGTATTGCCCCCGTAATGAGCTTGGTATTGCCCACTTAATGAGCTAAGTAATGCCCACTTAATAAGCTGGGTATTGCCCACTTAATGAGCTGGGCATTGCCCACTTAATGAGCTGGGTATTGCCCACTTTATGAGCTGGGTATTGCCCACTTAATGAGTTTGGTACCGTCCACTTAATGTGCTGGGTATTGCCCACTTAATGAGCTGGGTATTGCCCACTTTATGAGCTGGGTATTGCCCACTTTATGAGCTGGGTATTGCCCACATAATGAGCTTGGTATTGTCCACTTAATGAGCTGGTTATTGCCCACTTCATGAGCTGGGTATTACCCACTTAATGAGCTGGGTATTGTCCACTTAATGAGCTGGGTATTGCCCACTTTTTGAGCTGGGTATTGCCCACTTAATGAGCTGGGTATTGCCCACTTTATGAACGGGGTATTGCCCACTTAAACTGTACAGGAAAATATGGGTGGGAAAACATGGGTTTCACTGAGGAAGTGTGATTTGTACCAAGCCTGATGTATAAGTATGGGCTGTGCTCTGCGAAAAGGGGTTCAATGCATGTGCCTACAGTGTCGTCCCAGATTTATGTAAGAACAATCTTTGGCATTTAAGCATGAATAGTAAACCAATCCTCGAAAGAAACAAAATTAAAGTCATTAGGCTTAGGTGATCATTTAAAGTAATATATGCTGTCTTCCAACCATCCAATGTAACAAACAAATTCTATTCAGAACTTTCTTAATCTTCAAGAAATTATTAAAATATGATTTTGATTTCATAAAAAAATAAACGTAAATCTAAATCACTGGAATAATTAAGGTTCCTGAACATAATTTTTTTTTGAGTGATGAATAAACAAACTGGAACACAAAATGGAAGTAAATGTTGAAAAACAACAAACTTTAGGAACACATTATTAAAATCAATACTCACTCTTCCAGTGCTGGAACCGACTTTTGAAGGCCTTTGCAAACAGTTTGGATCCAGATGGGATGCCACAGAACGTGGCGTCTCATCAGGATCCAAACTGTTTGCTATTCTGATAGTATTCATTGAAAAAAATCGAAGAAAATGCTAATTTAAGAAATTCAGCAGACAACATTTTAACAGACGACAAATTTACCAGCATGCAAAGGGCTAAGAAACAAGCAGTATACACACTTACAGAACTCATTATTTGCCTGCTGTTATTTCTATTCAAAAATTGTTTGGTCTTTATAAGAAAGCTGATTGAGATTAACAAAAAGGTAATTTCACTTAATCCTATGCAAATATTAAATCTAATATGGTTTCATCAAAGAGAAGATTTAGTCCTGACAAGTAATTGTAAGCCATTTTTAAATGACATGCTCATTCTGTAACTAAGCCTGTTTTGTTTTTATGTCCCCCAGTCTATACTGGGGGACATATTGTTTTTGCCCTGTCTGTCTGTTGGTTTGTTTGTTTGTGTCAAACTTTAACATTGGCCATAACTTTTGCAATATTAAAGATAGCAACTTGATATTTGGCATGCATTTGTATCTCATGGAGCTGCACATTTTGAGTGGTGAAAGGTCAATATCATGGTCATCCTTCAGGGTCAAAGGTCAAATATATTGGGGGGGGGGGGGACATAGTGTTTCACAAACACGTCTTGTTTCACAAATAAACATGGATCATGCTCTCTTATTATTCATAAAGAATTAAGCATTTATTTCACTTTATAATATGTACTATTAAAAAAAAATACTAGAAAGTGAAAGGGTTCCCCTTTACATGTATATTCTTGGTATTTAACCCATTATGCTTAGCCTCTAGAAAAAAGGCCTTGGCAAACAGCGTAGACCCAGATGTGGCATCTCATCAGGGTCTGCACTGTTTGCTTTAAGGAATTTCTGTAAGAAATATTCTATATATAGAAATAAATATACTAGACATCCCTAATTTTGGAAATAAATTGATCCAGTTTAGAAGGATGGGAGAGTCCACTAGGCTTAAATGGGTTATAGTCAGGGTAATATACACTTTCACCCCCCAAAAATTGCTACAAAAGGTATTTTGACTGATCCTGGTAGGGTAGAAGGTACATAATAACATTATTACAAATGTGTTATTTTATTGTAGCTTTGAAGAACCTTAGAAAACTCAACTTGAACAGCACAAATTTGTCTGCCTTGGTGTTTGAAGGCTTGAAGGTTTGATAGTTTTATATACTTTTCACCTCTATCTGGCCTTATCCTGGCCATTTTGGGAAAGAATGCAGTTTTTGGATTGGGAATTTTTACACTCGCAAAAGTCCACTGATTTTGGAGATTTTTTTTTATATTGCTCTTAATAATAATTTAAATTACTATAACAGAATCATTATAATAAAAGTTATAACTTGTTGGATGTTATTTAAATAAAATTTATATATACATGTAATAATAATCAGACATTGTTTAAAAAAACAAAACTTTTTCATTTGGAATTGTTATTGTTTCAAATTGGCAAATTGGGATTTTTGCTAACAATTCGGTTTTGGTGTGGGTCTGTTTAAAGGACCAGTAGATATGCCAGGAAAAGGCCAGTCTATCCAATATATATTTATTCTGAACACCTATCTATCCAATTTATTTGTATATATCAACTATATCTGACTTAATAATTATCAAACCTTTCTTGGTTTATTTTGTGTACAGTAAACACCCTGACTATGTAAATAAATATTACCTATATCTTTAATAGTTTTTAAAAGCAGAAATTTAATGTAAAATTAAGGATGTAATTTTTAGCTTGGCTGTTTTCGGACAAAACCTGAGGTATTGTCTTAACCACCTCGTCGTGTCGTCCGCCGTCTTGCTAAAACCTTAACATTGGCTCTAAAATCAAAGTGCTTCCACCAACAACTTTGAAACTTCCTATGCACATGCACTTTCATGAGTTCTACATGCCACACCCATTTTTGGGTCACTGGGTCAAAGGTCAAGGTCACTGTGACCTAAAAAAAAATAATTCTGACAAGCTTTCATTTATTCAAAACTACACTGGCAGCTGAGCGTTGGAATCCGTTATGCGGTGCTCTTGTTTTTATTCCTTTACTGTTACCAAAACCAAATATAAAGAAGAACATGCATTTCTTTAAGAATGATAATTTCCAATCTTGTAATCTCTGATTTGTTTGGTTTTACTTGTCAAAATAATGTGCACATATTGTTCAATTAATTTTCTCATATTTGAAATGTAAAATATGAAGAATAATGTTTTTTGTGTTGATAAATTCCTGTTCAATATTGTGTTATATAGCCATCCTGTTTTCCAAATGATAACAGCTAATTTAATGATATAAAGAATGCTAGGTAAGTGTTAAATATAGAGATATATGTTGTGAGGCATAGAAAATCTGAAACTGACGAATTTCTGTAGTAGAATTATTAGATTTATTCAAATTCCATCGTTTTCTTCCATTCTTTTAAGATGGAACAAAAAACAAACAGCACTAAATAACAAGAAAACATAAATAATTTCATTATAATCAACATAATTATGTAAATGTACTGCTGTTTTTGTGTGGTATTTTTATATGTTTTATTCTGGAAACACAGCCAAGTTAACCCTAATGATATTCATATTTGTTTTGTCAATGAAAAATTGACTGTGATAGAAATTGGAACCATGTTACAATGTACTGGTATACATGAGCCTTGTTCGAGTAAAACTAGGTTTAATGCATGTGGGTAAAGTGTTGTCTCTTATTGGACTGTGCAATCCGCGCAGGCTACTTTACAAAGTCATTTTCCGCTTTTATGGTTTTTTTATTGTTTAAAGGAAGTCTGTTCTGCGTGAACATCTTGTTTATTCGGAAAGTGTTGTCCCTGTTTAGCTTATTAGGATTTCAAAGGCTGATATGGGATGACAAATTACACACATGCAATAAGCCCCGTTTTCACAAAACATGGCTCTTATATTAACCCTTTCAGTGCTGGAACCGAATTATGAAGGCCTTTGCAAACGGTTTGGAGTCAGATGAGACGCCACAGAACGTGGCGTCTCATTAGGATGCAAACTGTTTGCAATTCTGATAGCATTCTTTGAAAAAAATCAGCAGACGACATTTTAGCAGACGACAAATTTCCCAACATGCAAAATGTTAACACTGGGTCCTTTTTTCCAGGAAAAGCTGCCTGCCCTGCATGAATGTGACGTAAGATACACGGACGCCTGGTGACTAGAAACAGCTGGGTTCATTTGAGCCTGGCAAACTTGAAATGTGAAATAGCTCTACTCCCCACCCACATTGCTAATATAAACATGCGGCCTTGTTTTCTTGGAAGGCCTGACGTGTGTGGTTCTGTGTTAGAAAAATATGCTAGCATTGGAGCCTTTCTTTTTGTGTAGTGAAACTTTTTGATAAAAAACGTATTTAAAAAATTATACCTGGTGTGAATAGAACACACCTTTCAATGATAAATAGAAGACAGCCATTGTTGCGATATCAGTGTTTCGTTTTTCATTATGATGCAAAATTTAATTGTTTTGTAATGAAAGCTACATTCAACACATTATAAACCATTATATTGTGTTTAACGACCATAAAGGAAGTTCCTGCCGTCTATATTCAGAAGCTTTTCCCGCCCAAAATGTTTGAAGCATCTAAGCTGACTGGTTCATAATTTCCCTCACCGGAGAATTGTTTTCTGGCTGGACTGATTCGGAACCAGTCAAATTGTACCTTTATATTACAGCCTGAATCCACTTCAAACAGCACAATCTGTAGTGTAGGATGGACCATTGAGATATTATGTTTTATGGTGAATTTTTTTCTATCATGTGTATTGCCCAGTGAAATGTAAAAAAATATGCTATATGTTAATGTTGATCATCAAGTGCAACTGTAAATGTGGCTTGCTCATGATAATGGTACATGTATGTACATTGTAAGTGATATTGTTTGTAATAAACATAATAAAAGCGCATGTGAAAGAAACTTTAAGAGCAATTTATATTGTTTTCTCAAGAATATTGAACAAGTTAATTACATACTTGAATAAAATCTGGCTTGATAGTTTATTTCACTGTTTATTTTACCTGTCACAATTTTGAAATAAGGAATGTATGTATAATTTAAACCAAGAAATTCAAGTAACTAGTCATTACACAAGTGTCTGTTCTTGATTGCTTACTTTAGTATTCCGTTTCAGGAAATGTAAGACTTATGACATTCTTAGTAAGTTTGTTTGTGTAAGCACATCAATTAAAGATGTATTCTACAAATTAATCACATTTTAAGTTATATGCATATGGGTTATTATCAATTATCACCATAGTAATTCAAGAACTTGTATACATGTATTATTATATGAATTTGTCATTAACTAAGTGTTCACCGTTTCACACGAGAATACTTTTTCTTACAGGTTTTTGTTAAATATGTTGTTAATTATTGTTTGAATGTCATTATTTAATGGATATTTTTTTGAAAGTCATGTTTATTTCTATTGAGCTGTGATTTAAATTTCGCTTGTTTTGATTGTTTATAGTCTAGTGCCATTTCTTGTAAAATAAATACAAATATTAAGTGTTGTCTTAACTTTTGTATTTGTTATTTTTTCGCTATTCTGTGAAGATTGAAAGTGTGTGGGAAACTTTTTAAGTGCCACAATCGTTGAATGTTAACCCATTTATGCCTAGCGTCTAGAAAAAAGGCCTTGGCAATTAGCGTAGACCCAGATGAGACGCCACATGATGCGGCGTCTCATCAGGGTCTGCGCTGTTTGCTTAAGGAATTTCTGTAAGAAATATTCTAAATATAGAAATAAATATACTAGACATCCCTAATTTTGGAAATAAATTGATCCAATTTTGAAGGATGGGGGAGTCCACTAGGCATAAATGGGTTCAGAAGCATTTATACATGTACATATGTTGTCTATGTTGTTTGGTTTTCGTTTTTAAAGTGTTTGCCCATACTTTTAGCTTTAGGTTTAACATTTGTTTTAAAGGCACTTAGTCTATATAGGTTGTATGTTGATAAAATGGACTATTTAAGATATTATTATTTAATGTTGTTGATTAGCCACCATTAATCAATAAGGCGTTGTTCTCATCCACGGGAATTAAAACATACAGGCAATAGACAAAATGTGTTAACAGTAAGGCATCCAATTGTAAAATCTTTCTATAAGGTATTTTAAAATATTTTGCGTTCCTTATCTTTAGAAAATTCAAGATTAATGTAAGAATAAGGGAATTAAAAAATAGTTAATAACTAATTATGGTCTTACCTTTATTGTTGATAACTTTCGTTTTAGAAAAGCATGTAATATTGCAGAAATTATTTTAATTGACAGGATTTAGTTTTTAAATGGTCTTTTTATTTCTTTTTACTGCATTTGTTTGATTTATTTTACTTAAGCATTAATAGCTAAGTCAAGGTTCATGTAATATTTTATCGTTTGTTTTCCCAGTATTCTATTTTTGTTGTTATTGTTTATATCACCTTTTGGGTTCCTTTGATAAAGTTTTTACCTCACTCATGTAACTAAGTTAGGTTTTTCTTGACATTTACATTTGTTATGGGATGTGTTCTTTACTTAATAAATTAGTAATACAATTGTACTTCTTTCAATTAAAGATAACTCGGTCGTCTGAGGCAGTAAACATACCAGATAAAATATAGGAATTTGATATAAACTTGCCTTTTAAGAAATTCTGAAAACATTTGTTTAACTCACTTAAAATGATATAAGATCATTGTACATGTTTTAGATTGCAACTTTAAATGTTCTGAAAATATTTTTTTTATTATTAATAAGTGGTTGACTTAAAAAGAATGATACAAATTTTTACATAAGACCTCATATGTTTAAGATTTATATGTTGGCAGTGTTTCGGGGGTCAAATTTGGGACTGAAATTTGGTCCAATTTCTTATTTCTTATAAGATGTTAACGGACGACTTATGACCCAGTGATCAGGGAAAAACTGTAATAAAAAAAAAAAAAAAAAAAAAAAAGTATATATTTTTCCAAATTTATTTTCTAAGATTCCCGATTGACGGTTTCAAATTCCTCCCAAATTGAAGGTTTCCCAATTTTGTGTGCTCATTTTTTGTGATCGCCTTTTGTCCGTCGTCAGTATTTTGCCTTATGAACACTCTAGAGGCCACATTTATTATCCGATTCTTCATGAAACTTGGTCAGAACATTTGTTCGATTAATACCTCGAGTTCAAAACTGGGTCATGCTGGGTCAAAAACTAGGTCACTAGGTAAAAAAAAAACAAAAAAACTTGTGAACACTGTAGAAGTCACATTTGATGCCCAATCTTCATGTAACTTTGTCAAAATGTTTGTCTAAATGATATGTTGTTTGAGTTTTAAAATTGTTCCGGTCCGTTGAAAACATGATCGCCAGGGGGCGGGGCAGTATTCCTTAAAAGGCTTTAGAGAATCCTTGTGAACACTCAAAAAGTCACAATTTTTGCCCAATCATCATGAAACTTGGTCAAAATATTGGTTTCATTGATATTTCGGACAAGTTTGAAAATGGTCCAGATCGGTGAAAAAACATGGCCACAAGGGGTGGGGCAGTTTTCTCTATATGTATATAGTGAAAACATGTGAACAGTCTAATGTTAAAGAAAGATAACCTGTACATACTTTCTAATATCGGTAGTTAACTCCCTTGTTAAAACTTTGTTAACACTCTAGAGGCCACATTTATTGTCCAATCTTCATGAAATTTGGTCAGAAGATTGGTCTCAATGATATCTTGGATGATTTTTAAAATGGTTACGTTTGCTTGAAAAACATGGCTTCCAAGGGGCGGGGCATTTTTCCTCATATGGCTATATATGGCTATAGTAAAACCTTATTAACACTCTAGAGGCCACAATTATTGTCCAATCTTCATGAAATTTGGTCAGAAGATTGGTCTTAATGATATCTTGGATGAGTTCGAAAATGGTTACGTTTGCTTAAAAAACATGGCTGCCAAGGGGCGTGGCATTTTTCTTTATATGGCTATATATGGCTATAGGTAAATCCTGTTAACACTCTAGAGGTCACATTTATTGTCCGATCTTTATAAAACTTGGTCAGAAGATTCATCCCAATAATATCTTGGACGAGTTCAAAAATGATGCCGGTTGCTTGAAAAACATGGCCGATAGGGGGCGGGGCATTTTCCTTATATGGCTAGAGCAAAACCATATTAACACTCTAGAGGCCACATTTATTGTCCGATCATCATGAAACTTTGTCCGACGATTTGTCTCAATGATATTTTGGATGAGTTCGAAAATGGTTCTTGTTGGTGGAAAAACATGGCCGCCGAGGGAGCGTGGCATTTTTCCTTATACAGCTATAGTAAAACCCTGTTAACACTCTAGAAGCCACATTTATTGTACGCTCATCATGAAACTTTGTCATAAGATTTGTCCCAATGATATCTTGGACAAGTTCGAAAATGGTTCCAGTTGCTTGAAAAACATGGCCACCAGTGGGCGGGGTATTTTTCCTTATATTGGCTTATGAATCTTCATGAAACTTTTCAGTATATTTGTTTAAATGAAATCTTGGATGTGTATGAAAATGGTTCTGTTCTGTTGAAAAACGTGGCTGCCAGGGTGTTCACTAGTCATGAAAGTTGGTAAGAACATTTTGTTCTAATGACATCTTGGGCTGCACAGAACAGGTCAGTTCCTTTGAATCTCAGGTGAGCAACTTTGGGCCTTTCAGGCCCTCTTGTTTGTACAACATAAATGTCATCTCCCTAATCCACCTCTATGAGTTGAACCTTACAGACATAGATCTTGTTCAAAACACTTATTTACTCGAGTTTATAGTTTTTATATGCATTAAAACAACAAAATATAATCAGAACTACATGATTTTCACAATCCAATTGCAGCTATATTAAAAATTTCTCCCAAATTTCTAGTAAGTTAATTAGGTAGGAGTTCTGGGACACTCCAGGCTCAAACATAATGCAGCCTCAGGCACGGGCAGACCTAAACTCTGAAATACACCCACACACCTATGAATACCAGTGTTCACAGTGTACTAATTACTCATTTTCTTTCCTGGTCTTTAATCAAAATTGTGAAGTGTCGTCAGTTTGTTGTTGTGTAGTAGTCATTGTGTTTATTCTGATTATTAATAAAAAGTTAATCTTTTGATATTCAGGTATGTTTGAATTCATTTTTATATGATCAACAGCTTTCTTCTCGTAATATTTTCTTATGGAATACAAAATGTGACTGTATAAATAATTATTGTGTTTATCAACAGCTTTCATAGTATTCTTGTATGGAATACAACATTAAACTGTATACATAAATCATTGTATTGTTGACAAGTGAGAATCACTTGTTAGACTCCACACAAATGTTTCATCGTACAAAACGCCATTTCTCCTTATAATTTGAAGCCTTGCGTGGTCATTTTTGTATTCAATTCTCACATAATGGTGTATTTGTTCCTGTTACTATGCAACAAGTGTCCGTTGCATACCAAGCATCAGGTTGGCAATCTAGAAACTCTTCAACCCTTTAGATATGTATTTTGAGGCAGTTGTAGTCCCATATAGAGTTGAATTTAATTAAGTACCTTTCTTACTCAATTCAAGTTTTAAAGGCTTTATTTCCAACCCTTACATACTGATGAGCATCAAACAGCATAAAACCTGAACAGACTGCGAGTAACTCGCAGGCTGTTCTGGTTTAATGTTGTTTGCACATAACCATTTTCACTTTGGTTCTGAGTTGGAAAGGGTAAAATTAATCAATAGATAGATCATTTGTCTTAATTTAATTGCATTCACAGCTGAACCATCATATGGCAGATTTTCTGAAGTCAAATGTTCAAGTACTATGTCGCAGAAAAATAATTCCCAATTTTTTCTCCCTTGAAACAAACTCAGTTTACTTTGTTGTTTACCAAAATTATAACTTATTATGCCGCCCCTTCGAAGAAGAGGGGGTATATTGCTTTGCTCATGTCCGTCTGTCAGTCGGTCAGTCTGTCCGTCCACCAGGTGGTTGTCATACGATAACTCAAGAACGCTTGGGCCTAGGATCATGAAACTTCATAGGTACATTGATCATGACTCGCAGATGACCCCTATTGATTTTGAGGTCACTAGGTCAAAGTTCAAGGTCACGGTGACTCGAAATAGTAAAGTGGTTTTTTGAATGATAATTCAAGAATGCATACGCGGCCAACAGGGCACACTCTGAACAATATTACTGAAGCAACTGGTCTGTAATCCTAAATCTATAATTATCAGTCCAATGAAACATCATCCTTTTAGTAAAATACAGTGGATCAGTAAAAGTATTATCAGAATATGAGATTTTTTGTATATTTAGTATATTAAATATTGTGTTAATGTTTAATTTTGTTGATTAATATAAATATAAGCAGGACAGGGGAGGTAATACACTACAGGGGAAACAAATGCAATAAGTTTAAATTTATTGTTACAGATTTGCCTCCTTTGTAATATATTTAAATTTTACCAAATGTAAGGCTAACTGCATTTTTGTAATGAATACTACTACTACTACTACTACTACTACTACTACTACTACTACTACTACTACTACTACTACTACAACTACTACTACTACTACTACTACTACTGCTACTACTGCTGCTGCTGCCACTACTACTACTACTACTTCTACTACTACTACTACTACTACTACTACTACTACTACTACTACTACTACTACTACTTCTACTACTACTACAACTCTACTACTACTACTACTACTACTGCTACTACTGCTGCTGCTGCTGCTGCTGCTGCCACTACTACTACTACTACTACTACTACTACTACTTCTACTACTTCTACTACTGCTCTACTACTGCTCTACTACTACTACTACTACTACTACTACTACTACTACTACTACTACTACTACTACTACTACTACTACTACTACTATTTCTTCTGCTACCACCACCACCACCTACTACTACTACTACTCTATTACTACTACTACTACTACTGCTACTACTACTACTACTACTACTACTACTACTACTACTACTACTACTACTACTCTACTACTACTACTACTACTACTACTACTACTACTACTACTACTACTACTATTTCTTCTGCTACCACCACCACCACCACCACCATTCACAGTGACAAAAAACGTATTCACACAATGGCTGCTACTACAACTTATAGCCCATATAGGGGGGCATGCATGTTTTACAAACAGCCCTTGTTGTTTGTACCTCAAAGGTATTTGATCACGCTTTCAATACAGTAGAAAATCCTTGTAGTTAGGGCTGGTATTCCCCAAACAATTCCAAGACTTAAGCTTAGAATGAATATTCTTATTATTAATTGGAATATTCAAGAATTGCTTAAATTTTATGTCAAACTTGGCATAAACTGCACCATTGATCATTTTTGGTTTGGAGCATTCTGGCACATACATAATTACCTTTGTTAATTGGCATAAATTGAAAGGCAAGTGGTTTTTTTCTTTGGTTCTAAGTCTTCTCTTTATTTTTAAGTTAAAGCATGGCTTGGTGAATACCGGTCTGGGTTCAAATATTAAGGGTAATCAGTTGATTCCAATTCAAATGTAGGGTCCATATAAAGGGTAAATAATTGTTCATGGTTACCTGCCTTCAAAGGGTAACACATATTTCATCATGTATAAAACGAGAAGATTTCATCAAATATCTTAAATGATGCAGTTATTTTTACGTAAATACTTTATATAATAACATCTGTATGCTTTTTTCATAGGATTACACAGAAAAACAACAACAAATAAAATGTTTTAGTTTGCAAGAAAGAATTCGCGTATTTGTATGGAGATAAAATTTCCCAATAATTTACCCCTATGCTGTGATTAGTTTGCTCATCATTGTTACTGAATATTAATTTGGTACATTTGGACACTTGTTGATTATTGCCATAACATGTACATTATTGTCATAACATGTACATATGTGTCTTGTTCTGAGAAAACTGGGATTAATTCATGTGCGTAGTGTCGTCCCAGATTAGCCTGTGCAGTTGGCACAGGCTAATCAGGGACGACACTTTCCGCTTAAAATTGATATTCGGTAAGAAGGGACTTCCTTCAAACTAAAAATACCATAAAAGCGGAAAGTGTCGTCCCTGATTAGCCTGTGCAGACTGCACAGGCTAATCTGGGACGACACATTATGCACATGAATTAAGCCCAGTTTTCACAGAACAAGACACATATTCATAAATACATGTTTTTTATCTGTCCATAATAAGCATATTTTAAATGTATTTCCTTCTGCCAAATATATTGATCATTTGGCAATAACTGATTGTGTCCCTTTGAAATTAAAACAAAGAGTTCCCTTTTGAAAAATTCTAGTCAAATTATTTTCTTGGAATTTTAACTATGAAGTTTACATTTATTTGTGGTTGTTTTAATATGCCTGTTGTTCTATGTTATAAACATGAATGTTTGATAATTTAACTTATGGCTTTAAAAGGATGGTTTCCTAGTTTTTGGCAGTGTTAAAAAAATCTTAAACCATTTATGCCTAGCGTCTAGAAAAAAGGCCTTGGCAAACAGTGTAGACCCAGATGAGACACCGCATGATGCAGCGTCTCATCAGGGTCAACGCTGTTTGCTTGAAGGAATTTCTATAAGATATATTCTAAATATAGAAATAAATATACTAGACATCCCTAATTTTGGAAATAAATTGATCCAATTTAGACGGATCGGAATGTCCACGAGGCTGAAATGGGTTAAACGAGGGTTCTGTTGTATAGCATTTTTTATTCACATGTAAATGTATGGAGAGCTATACCATACTTTTGATTAATATCAGATAACTATATAAACGAAAACATCAACAAGGTTGGTGTTACGTTGTATTATTTTTTTAACATAAACACTTAAGTCACAAAACGTAAATAAAATATGAATTTTTTCCAAATGAAATCATAAAAAACAACAACAACTAGTTATGATCATTTATTGTCTTTAAATTACTATTCAGACCGAAACTGAGAAACCATCCCTTTGAATGTTCAATCTGTTCAAATTAATGATTTCTGTTGTGTTTTTCAAGTTTCAGACATCATAAATGTATACTTGTTAGTGTACATTCTTTCCTGAACATATACAAATGTTATTAACATTTAAACAATTCATGATTGATAAACTTATATAAATAAGTGATTATCCTTGTTGCTGCATTTAATTGATTTACATATTTACGTATTATAATGTATATACCCGTGTAATCAATATTAATTTTAAATTTGATTGAAAGTTGCACTTATATTCTGACAGTGTTTTAATATAGATTCATATTACTAGTATTACTTTTGAATTTTTAACCAGGTTTTCCGAAGGAAAAAACTGGTTATTAGATTGGCGAATGCGGGCGGGCGGGCTGGCTGGCGGGCGGAACAAGCTTGTCCGGGCCATAACTTTGTCGTTCATTGTGAGATTTTAAAATCATTTGGCACATTTGTTAACCATCATTAGACGGGTGTGTCGCGCGAAAAAATTACGTCAATATCTCCAAGGTGAAGGTCACACTTTGAGTTCAAAGGTAAAAAATAGCCATAAATCAGCTTGTCTGGGCTATAACTATGTCATTCATTATGAGATTTTAAAATCATTTGGCACATTTGTTCACCATCATTGGATGGTGTGTCGCACGAAAGAATCACGTCAATATCTCCAATGTCAAGGTCGCCACGACTAAAAATAGATTTATTTTAAAACAAACTTACAAAGGGGGTTAATTTTGTTTGTTCATTTCAAAAGTTCAGTTTGAGTTGTCTCCCTTTATCAGATTTTTTTTCACAATGAAAACCTGGTTTTGTGACAATTTTGTCCCTTGTTTAAATATTTATCTAGAAATTGTTGAAGCAAAAAATTAAGATATTTGTAAACTGCTGGCAGTTTTGGAAAGCATAGATTGTACATGCAAAGCTTGTAGATTTCTTTATTTAAACTTACAGACTTTTCTGTTTTTTGGAGAAGAGTGAATAATTAAAGTGACTTGTTCATAAATAGTCTGAAAATGATAATTGAAAATTCGAATGAAGAATCTAAAGATCATTTATGAGTATGTCCCTTTAAAACAAATCTACTCTGTTACTGTTTCGTTTTTTTTGTGGAGTTAGACTTTAGAGACAAGATTTGTAAAGCAAATAATTTACTAGGTACTTACACTGTAATTTCACAAAAAGTTCTTTTAATTTGTGTGGCTTACATTGTGTTGATATTTTGATACATTTGTTGATGTTGTTATGAAACAGTATTGACTTGAATATGGAGATCTTTAATCCCGCCTTCTGCTTACTTGAAATATGATTGGCAAAAGTGGTTATATATTCTGTTAAATAGTATGTCCATTGACAAATTGTTAACTACACTCTTTCATACATGTTACTGATATGATACATGCTCTTATATACCCTAGTTGGTTTCAGCTTTTATTGTTCCACATTTTCCATTTCGTGTAAACATGTATGAATCATTAAATCTAGACTCTCTGACTACGTAATTATTCATTTTTAGTTCACCTGAGCACAACGTACTTATGGTGAGCTTAAGGGATCACCTTTTGTGACGTCGTCAATATTTGACTTTGTTAACACTACAAATGTATAGAGGCCACATTTTTTGTCTGATTTTCATGAAACTTTGTCCAAAGATTTATCCCAATTATATCTTGGTCAAGATCAAAACTGGGTCTAGCAAGGTCAAAAACTAGGTCAAATAAAAGAAAAAGCTGTTTAACACTCAAGAAGACACATTTATTTCCAAACTAAATGAAACTTGGTCATAACTTTTGTCTAAATGATGTCTCAGCCGAGTTCAAAAATGGTTCTGCTTCATTGAAAAACAAGGCCTCCAGGAGGCGGGTAAGTTGTTCTTATATGGCTATTGTGAACACTCTAGAAGTCACATTTACAGTCCAATCTTCATGGAACTTTGTCAGAAGATTTATTCTTATGATAGCTCGGCTGCGTTCGAAAATGGTTTTGGTCCGTCAAAAAAAACATGGCCGCCAGGAAGGGCAGTTTTCATTTTATAGCTATAGTAAAATCTTGTTAACACTATGAATCAAATTTATAGTCCTATCTTCATGAAACTTGGTCAGAATATTTGTTCTACTAATATCTTGGCCGAGTTTTTAAATGGTTACAGTTTGTTGAAAAACATTGCCACCAGGGGGTTGCCAGTTTTCCTTATATGGCTATATTAAAACCATGGTAACATTGTAGTTGTACATGTAATAAGGATGTTGGTGCAAAATGATTATGCCGATGATAATGGATTCAGAAACATCAATAACAACCCAAATATCTAATAATTATTTTCTTACTCAAATTAAATATTGCCATTACTTCAGGTTGTTATCTTTATTTGTAGAAATTCAATATAGTGGCAAACCATGAATTGTTGCAAATGTGTCTAGTTCTGACAAAACTGGGCATAATGTATGTGCGTAAAGTGCCGTCCCAGATTAGCCTGTGCAGTCCGCACAGGCTTATCAGGGACGACACTTTCCGCTTTTCTGGTATTTTTAGTTTGAAGGAAGTCCCTTCTTACCGAAAATCAAGTTAAAGCGGAAAGTGTCGTCCCTGATTAGCCTATGCGGACTGCACAGGCTAATCTGGGACGGCACTTTACGCACATGCATTATGCCCAGTTTTGTCAGAACAAGACACATGAATCTTATTTGACCTTTCATTCACTTATCCTTCCCTCTATAAAACTAATAACACCAGTGCTTGAATTGTTGCAGTAGAATAGTGTTGACTGATGCCTTCTTAAATAGCCATGTGATGTTTTTGTACCAGGCTTACAGCTCCTTGGAACTGGGCTCTCACATCAGACCTTTCAAAGGGCCATAACTCTGTTATTGACAAATGATTTGGATTGCCATTTGACGTGCATCATACTATTAGCCATTCATACACTTCATATACTATGTTCTGGTGAGCACCCTTACCAGACCCTTACGGGGTGGTGCAGAAGTCGAATGGTAACACTCTGGTCTACCATTCCAGAGGCCCTGGTTCAATTCCTGGCTGGGGCACTGGAAATTTCAGAAATGCTTCAAGTGTTTCCCACCCAACTAGAGATATACTGGTATGAAATCCAGGTAATTCTCGCACGTATCTGTGCTTTACACTGAGCATGTAAAAGAACCAAGGGATCTATTCGCAAATAGCTAGGGTATCGCATCCGGATTCCTTGTATCTCAATACTGTCTCTTCTGCTAGCTGTCGCATCAGTAAAACCAAAGGACCCCATTGGAAATAAGTGCTTGCACTTTCATGTGTTATCCTTGACTGCAAGGTCAAAAGAAATACAAATACCAGAAGGCCATCAAGACTGTATATTTTGCAAAGTTCTCGGGCAAGTTCGGAAGTTCCTCTTTGAACATTCATACAATACAATATACAAACCTAACAAATCTTTTAATTACGTAAATAACAAACATTTACCGTCTGTCAGAGTGTACAACAAAATGTAATTCTGAGCTGCTCAGTTCTGTGAAATTTTAACAATATTAATTTTATTGTAATGAATGATTGATCATCCGATTAGAAAGCAGTCATTTTTTAACATTGCTAGTAATAATTGAGTTTCATTATACTTAAAATTACTTAATGCTATGCGTAAATTGTTGTAAAAAATTAGCCTATGCATTTCACACAGGCTTATCAGGGACGACACTTTCCACCTACATGTAGACTGTGTTTTTGTATAGGAGAGACTTTCTTTATATGAAAAATTGCATAGAAGCGGAAAGTGACATCTCTGACAATACACAGGTTAATCTGCGTTGTCAACGGACATGCCATTTTTTCCCACTCGCATTACACATCCACTAGTTTTATTTTGTGTAGTCAATTAAGTACATTTATGCATGCGTCTTTCCCTGGTGGTCCTCGTTTGTGATGGATGTACTTCTGACGGGAGTCATACATGGTGATCAATGTTTGTGATCAATGTACTTCTGAAGGGATTCGTAGACACCCCTCTGCAGTTCAAGAAACCTTTGGTCATCTCCACACTCGTGGGTGGAGAGATAGCTGGTCACGTAAGCCATGGCAAGTCTGTTAGTACGGTCCGCCAACACAATCTGGCCTCCATAGCCAGAATGGCCGAGCACGCTCTGTCCCTATGGTACACAACAATTAGAAGCTCACTCTTACATAACAGTGTTCAATCCATGTGCATACATATTGCCCTCAGAACAGTATTTATCCTATTACCAGATGAAAATCGATAGTATAACAACGATCGTATAAACATTAGCTTTATACTATCGCTATTTTTAGATCAGATTTGGGTTTTTCCAAAAATTGGAGAATCTGTTTTTGTCAACAACAGAAAAACAAAATCGTCAAATAATGCGATATTTTACAATTATTAATCGAAAATAGGGAGGAAATAATAGATAAATAGAATATTATGTGAGTTTGGGATAAAGATCAAGTTTATCATGCTCGGCACGAACCATGATAGCGCTCGGCAAGCCTCGCACTACATCAATTCTAAGCCTCGCATGATAAACTTGATCTTTATCCCAAACTCACATAATATTCTATATGTGCGGTCAGCACAGGCTAATCAGAGACAAGGCTGTCTGCTTTAGCTCCTCCTACATTCCCATAATACGGCCCATTTTAACCCTTTACCACTTAGATACGTATTTTCACTCATTTGTAGTCCCTCAGAAAGATAAATATTATTAAAGGCATTTCTTACTAGATCCGAGTTTTAAAGGTTTCAGTTCCAACCCTTAGATACTGATGAGCAGCAAACAGCATAAGACCTGAACAGACTGCGAGTTACTCGCAGGCTGAACTCGCAGGCTGTTCTGTTTCTATGCTGGTTGCAAAAGCCATTTTCACTTTGCTTGTAAGTTTGAAAGGGTTAAACAGGTGTGCACAGTCATGAAATTCTTACTGTTAACAATTCAGCTTTGCGATACGAACCAGAGAACACGTAAATTTGAATTGACTACAATCACCTGTGTAATTGGGAAACATGGTGGATGAAAATTGAAACGATGATATTCACGCCAAATTAAATTTACTGTTTAGTGAATTTAAAAACATGAAGGAAGAGATTCGGGGGTCGGCATTTAGTGCACAAGAAGAGGTCAAACGTTTCAAGAAAGAAAAGGACGTTACGTGGCGCTTCAAAGGAAACCGAGTACAATTCGAGTTCAATGAGGACATTGCAGACAATCTAAAACAAATTGACTGGAGCATTGAACACGGAAAAACTGGCTATTGTCGAGAATTAATAGCGGAAAAGTTAACAAGAGGGCCAAGATGGCCCTAGTTCGCTCACCTGAGCGGAGTCGGTTCATTCAATTTTCACCTAATGTCAAACTTGACCTAGATATTGACCAGACAAACATCCTGGTCAAGTTTCATCATTATTGAACCAAAACTCTGGCGTAGGGAGTGTTTTTGTTTTTGTAAGATTTGACCTATATTTTAAGTTGACCCCTCTTACCAAACATCAAACTTTGCTTACAAGGATTTTGTATAATATAATAAAAAATTTGGACAATCTAAGGGCAATACTTATGGCATTAATTATGTGATTTTGCTCATCATCAAACTTGACTGAGATCTTTCTGCAACTTTGATAAAGAATGCCGAGAAATGTGAATGCTAGAGTGTTTACAAACCAAATGTGGATGAACAGACAGCGGACAAAGACCAATAATGAAACCTCACCTGAGCAATCAGGTGAGCTAAAAAGTGTGTTTCACAAATCTCAGCCATTTTCCAACTTGTCCAAGAAATCAATAAAACCAATGTATTGACTAAGTTTCACGATGATTAGGCAAAATATGTGACTTCTATAGTGTTCGATCTTAAGGTTTCTCTCTATATAGTCACCTAAGGAAAATTGCCCCACCCCCTGGCAGCAATGTTTATTGACCCATCGGGACCATTTGCAAACTCATCTGAGATATATATAAAACCAATCTTTTCACCAAGTTTCATGATGATTGGGCAAAAAATGTGACTTCTAGAGTGTTCACAAGCTTTTTGTACTATATAAATATAAAAAAACTGCCACCCCCCTCCCCCCCGGCAGCCATGTTATTCAACTGACCAGAACTATTTTCCAACTCAACTCTCGTATCAAGGAAACAAATGTTCTGACAAAATTTCATGAAAATTGGGCCAAAAATGTGACTTCTAGAGTGTTCACATGTTTTCACTATATACATATAGAGAAAAATGCCCCGCCCACTGGCGGCCATGTTTTTTCACCAATCTGGACCATTTTCGAACTCGTCCGAGAAATCAATAAAACCAATGTTTTGACCAACTTTCATGATGATTGAGCAAAAATTGTGACTTCCAGAGTGTTTACAAGGTTTCTCTATAGCCAAATAAGGAAAACTGCCCGGCCCACTGGCGGCCATGCTTTTCAATGGACCGGAACCACTTTTGAACTCAACCAACATATCATTGAGACAAACATTTTGACAAAGTTACATGAAGATTGGGCATGATATGTGACTTCTACAGTGTTTACAAGTTTTGTTTGTTTTTTGACCTAGTGACCTAGTTTTTGACCCGGCACAACCCAGTTTCAAACTCGACCGAGATTTTATTGGGACAAAGCTTCTGACCAAGTTTCATGAAGATCGGACAATAAATGTGGCCTCAAGAGTGTTTACGAACAAATGTTACCGGACGGACAGACGTACGACGGACAAAGACCGGTCACAAAAGCTCACCTGAGCAATCAGGTGAGCTAAAAAGTCTTACCCATGGGTTTTGATAAATCTGAACGCCCTGTCCGTACTTGACCTGCAAGCCGTTTAGTGAGCAGGTCTGTTCAACAACCGGTACCTCTAGTTTGTGGATAGTTTCTTGTTTCAGAACCTGGTTTCCATGGTGATTTCCTCCAACACTCAGTATACTGGAAACATAAGTATCTCGTTCTGGGAAAAATGGGCTTAAGGCATGTGCGTTGAGTATTGTCCCAGATTAGCCTGTTCAGTACACACAGGCTATATAGGGACAACACTCTCTGCTTTTATGGAATGTCTGGAATAAAACAAGACTCTTTTCAACAAAATCCAGTTTAAGTTTTAAAGTTTTATCCTAGATTAATCTGGAACGACACTTTACGCACATGCACAAAGCCCAGAATTCCCACAACAAGGCTCAGTTTATAAAATTTTACAAAATCTGATATGACTTTGTCACAGGGTGGCCCCTGATATTCTTCAGAGAATTTCACTGATATTTTCCTTATATTCCAAGTTGGTTTTCCCTCATATTTATTGAAAAAAACTAGTTTTTGAATGTTGAACATGATTTAAAAATGAAGTCAGTTGATGGATGTTAATATATTAATTACGAGTTGAATATATAAGTCTTTGTTTAACTTTCATTCAAGTTAACTCCATATCACAGGTGGTTAATATTTGAAACCAAACATAAAATGAAAATTTTATGAAACCCTTGTCACTGTTATGTATTATATATAGATTAATATAGATCATAAAAAAAGCTGATGAAATGATCAAACCCATTTATTGAATTTCAAATTATTTTCAAAGGAAAAATTGCAATTTTATATGATGAAAATAGTACAAAATTAAGTTAAGAATACAAATTGTCTAACAGCAGAAAATGTAAAAGGCAAAATGTTACACACAGACAAAAATGTTCAACCTGTAAGTCTCTATAAATTATTGGAAAGATCTTCTATCAGCACACAATATAGTCCTATCTGACGTGTGTACCTACCTATACAATCTTGCAAGATCCCTGGCAGTTGCTGTTGCTGTCAATGATGATAACGGTACCTCCCGTAACTCTGGGTCGTTAAACACGTTATATGACTGGAAATTAAATAATCATGGCATGTTTGCAGATCAAACAATCAATATGATGGTTAAGGCTCTGATGTCGGCAGTGAAATTGGTAATTACCAAAAATACAAAAGTAATAAAATAAACACCATCTTTTCATACAATTGATTAGATTAAAATACATTTCTGGTAGCGTGTTAAGTTTTGCAGGCCTTGCATATTTGGTAAAATACACATACCATCGTTAGCTCTTTTAAAGACTGGAAACTTCTGTATAAACCTGACTGTGAATCAACCCATCTAGATATTAATGTCTTCATGTACCGTGGTGATGTCAGTATTTGGTACACAGTCTGTAACATGGTGGGTGGGTATAGTCGGGCCGTCTTGTGGTAATTTTCTCTTGCTAACGCCATATCGATTTCTATGCCTAAAAGAAAGTAGATGTGTTCTTTTTCCAAACACAACTCTTCAACAGATAAAAAAGACAATGTACAAGACAATGTACACACAGAAATATTTGAGCATAAAGTAAAAATTAGTCTTGGTCCAGGAAAACAGGGCTTAATGCATGTGCATAGTGTGGTTCCAGATTAACCTGTGCAGTGACTTTAGGATAATATGGGACGAAAATTTCTGCTTTTTCGGAATTTTTTCGTTTATAGGAAGTATCTGCTTGAGCAAAATTCAGTCAATGAAGAAAGTGTCAGCTCTGATTAGCCTGTGCAGATTGTACAGGCTAATATGGAACAACACTTAACGCACATGCAAAAGGCCTGAATTTCTCGTAAATGTCTAGCATAGAGGCATTATGTACATTTAAATAATTAATAGTATTTGTGTCTATTGCATTATAAAATGCTGAAAAACAATGAGATTTACACATGAAATGCAAAATTATTATGATTATTTTTAAATCACACTTTCAATTTTATGCAAAACACAGACATCTACCAATGGGATCTGACATCCACAGACATCTACCAATGGGATCTGACATCCACAGACATCTACCAATGGAATCTGACATCCAGACATCTACCAATGGGATCTGACAACCACAGACATCTACCAATGGGATCTGACATCCACAGACATCTACCAATGGGATCTGACATCCACAGACATCTACCAATGGGATCTGACATCCACAGACATCTACCAATGGGATCTGACATCCACAGACATCTACCAATGGGATCTGACATCCACAGACATCTACCAATGGGATCTGACATCCACAGATAGTCATTTGCCTAAGAGCTCTTATATGAACAAATTAAAATTACTTAAGAGACATGATGCTAACTGATATTCTCTTACCTTAGTTAAATCCTATTTATAATAGCTCAATTGCATAGAAAGTCTAATGCTTTTTTTAAAACGCTCTTAAGTCTATTTCTGTATATCAACTGATGGTTACTTACCTAAGAGATCTGATATCAACAGATGGTCACTTACCTAAGAGATCTGATATCAACTGATGGTCACTTACCAAAGAGATCTGATATCAACCGATTGTCACTCACCAAAGAGATCTGATATCAACAGACAGTCACATACCTAAGAGATCTTATATAAACAGATGGTCACTTACCTAAGAGATCTTAGATCAACAGATGGTCACTTACCTAAGAGATCTTAGATCAACAGACATTCACTTACCAAAGAGATCTGATATCAACTGATGGTCACTCACCAAAGAGATCTGATATCAAAAGACAGTCACTTACCTAAGAGATCTTATATCAACAGATGGTCACTTACCTAAGAGATCTTAGATCAACAGACAGTCACTTACCAAAGAGATCTGATATCAACTGATGGGCACTCACCAAAGAGATCTGATATCAACAGACAGTCACTTACCTAAGAGATCTTATATCAACAGATGGTCACTTACCTAAGAGATCTTAGATCAACAGACAGTCACTTACCAAAGAGATCTGATATCAACTGATGGTCACTCATCAAAGGGATCTGATATCAACAGACAGTCACTTACCTTAGAGATCTTATATCAACAGATGGTCACTTACCTAAGAGATCTTAGATCAACAGACAGTCACTACCAAATAGATCTGATACATATCAACTGATGGTCACGTACCTAAGAGACTTGATATCAACAGATGGTCACTTACCAAAAAGATCTTATATCAACAGATGGTCACTTACCTAAGAGATCTAAGTTCAACAGAAGTCACTTACCAAAGAGATCTGATATCAACTGATGGTCACTCACCAAAGAGATCTTAGATCAGCAGACAGTCACTAACCAAAGAGATCTGATATAAACTGAAGGTCACTTACCTAAGAGACCTGATATCAACAAATGATCACTTACCAAACAGATTTGATATCAACATAAAGTCACTTACCTTCGAACCTACGAGATCTAAGATCAACAGATAGTCACTTTCCTTAGAGATCTGTATATCAACTGATGGTCACTTACCTAAGAGACCTTATATCAACAAATGGCCACTTACCAAAAAGTTCTGATATCAACTGATGGTCACTTACCAAAGAGATCTTATATCAACTGATGGACACTTACCTAAGAGATCTTGTATCAACTGATGATTACTTACCTAAGTGATTAGGTATCAACAGATGGTCACTTTCCTAAGAGATCTTATATCAACTGATGGTCACTTACCAAAGAGATCTTATATCAGCTGACGGTCACTAACCTATGAGATCAGATATCAACAGACAGTCACTTACCTAAGAGATCTCATATCAACTGATTGTCACTTACCTAAGAGATCTGATATAAACTGATGGTCACTTACCAAGAGATCTGATATAAACTGATGGCTACTTACCTAAGAGATCTGGTATCAACTGATGGTCACTCACCAAAGAGATCTTATATCAAAAGATGGTCACTTACCTGAGAGATCTTATATCAACAGATGGTCACTCACCAAAGAGATCTTATATCAACTGATGGTCAATTACCTAAGAGATTGTATATCACTTATCTAAGAGATCTTATATCAACAGATGGCAACTTACCTAAGAGATCTGGTATCAACTGATGGCCACTTACCAAAGAGATCTTATATCAACTGATGGTCACTTACCTAAGAAATCTTTTATCAACTGATGGTAACTCACCAAAGAGATCTGATATCAACTGATGGTCACTTACCTAAGAGATATTATGTCAACTGATGGCAACTTACCAAAGAGATCTTATACCAACTGATTGACACTAACCTAAGAGATCTGGTATCAACTGATGGTCACTTACCTAAGATATCTTATATCAACTATCTTATATCAACTGATGGTCACTTACCTAATAGATCTGATATCAACTGATGGTCACTTACCAAAGAGACCTTATATCAACTGATGGTCACTTACCTTAGAGATCTTATATCAACAGATGATCACTTACTTAGAGATCTTATATCAACAGATAGTTACTTGCCTAAGAGATCTGATTTCAACTGATGGTCACTTACCTAAGAGATCTGATTTCAACTGATGGTCACTCACCTAAGAGATCTGATATCAACTGATGATCATTTACCTAAGAGATCTGATATCAACTGATGGTCACTCACCAAAGAGATCTGATATCACCTGATGATCACTTACCTAAGAGATCTGATTTCAACTGATGGTCACTCACATAAGAGATCTGATATCAACTGATTATCACTTACCTAAGAGATCTTATATCAACAGATGGTCACTCACCTAAGAGATCTTATATCAACTGATGATCACTTACCTAAGAGATCTGATATCAACTGATGGTCACTCACCTAAGAGATCTGATATCAACTGATGATCACTTACCTAAGAGATCTGATATCAACTGATGGTCACTTACCTAAGAGATCTTATATCAACTGATGGTCACTTACCTAAGAGATCTTATATCAACTGATGGTCACTTACCTAAGATATTTGATATCAACTTATGGTCACTCACCTAAAAGATCTGATATCAACTGATGGTCACTTACCTAAGAGATCTTATATCAACTGATGGCCACTCACCTAAGAGATCTGATATCAACTGATGATCACTTACCCAAGAGATCTGATATCAACTGATGGTCACTCACCAAAGAGATCTGATATCAACTGATGATCACTTACCTAAGAGATCTGATATCAACTGATGGTCACTCACTTAAGAGATCTGATTTCAACTGATGGTTACTTACCTAAGAGATCAGATTTCAACTGATGGTCACTCATCTAAGAGATCATATATCAACTGATGGTCACTTACCTAAGAGATCTGATTTCAACTGATGGTCACTCACCTAAGAGATCTGATATCAACTGATGGTCACTTATCTAAAAGATCTGATATCAACCAATCGTCACTCACCAAAGAGATCTGATATCAACAGATGGTCGCTTACTTGAGAGATCTTATATCAACTGATGGTCAATTACCTAAGAGATTGCATATCAACAGATGGTCACTTACCTAAGAGATCTGATATCAACAGAAGGCAACTTACCTAAGAGATCTGGCATCAACTGATGGCCACTTACCAAAGAGATCTTATATCAACTGATGGTCACTTACCTAAGAGATCTTATATCAACTGATGGTCACTTACCTAAGAGATCTGGTATTGACAGATGGTCACTTACCAAAGAGATCTTATATCAACTGATGGTCACTTACCTTAGAGATCTTATATCAACTGATGATCACTTACCCAAGAGATCTGATATCAACTGATGGTCACTCACCTAAGAGATCTGATATCAACTGATGATCACTTACCTAAGAGATCTGATATCAACTGATGGTCACTAAACTAAGAGATCTGATATCAACAGATGGTTACTTGCCTAAGAGATCTGATTTCAACTGATGGTCACTCACCTAAGAGATCTGATATCAACTGATGATCACTTACCTAAGAGATCTGATATCAACTGATAATCACTTACCTAAGAGATCTTATATCAACATATGGTCACTTACCTAAGAGATCTGATGTTAATTGATGGTCACTAACCTAAGATATCTGATATCAGCTTATGGTCACTTACCTAAGAGATCTTACACAACTGATGGTCACTTACCTAAGAGATCTGATATCAACTGATGGTCACTGACCTAAGAGATCTTATATCAACTGATGGTCACTTACCTAAGAGATCTTATATCAACTGATGGTCACTTACCTAAGAAATCTGAAATCAACTGATGGTCACTTACCTAAGTGTTCCGATATCAACTGATTGACACTTACCTAGTAGATCTGATATCAACTGATTGACACTTACCTTTGAGATCTGATATCAACTGATGGTTACTTACCTAAGAGATCTGATATCAACTGATTATCACTTACCTAAGAGATCTTATATCAACGTATGGTCACTTACCTAAGATATCTGATATCAACTTATGGTCACTTAACTAAGAGATCTTATATCAACTGATGGTCACTTACCTAAAAGATCTTATATCAACTGATGGTCACTTACCTAAGAGATCTTATATCAACAGATGGTCACTTACCTAAGAGATCTTATATCAACTGATGGACACTTACCTAACAGATCTGATATCAACTGATGGTCACTTACCTAACAGATCTGGTATCAACTGATGGTCACTTACCAAAGAGATCTTATATTAACTGATGGACACTTACCTAAGAGATCTGGTATTGACAGATGGTCACTTTCCAAAGAGATCTTATATCAACTGATGGTCACTTACCTGAGAGATCTGATATCAACTGATGATCACTTTCCTAAGAGATTAGGTATCAACAGATGGTCACTTACCTATGAGATCTGATAATAGATTGACACCTACCAAAGGGATCTGATATTTCCTCCTGTACAAGTTGCTCTATGCTGCGATGTTTTGGGTCAACCTGTTCCAGCAGACGATCCAAAATCAGAGCTGACCAGATATCGTATGAAACTGGCTGACTGGCTGCCAATGAAAACAAATATATTTCAAATTATGTTTTACGTTGTTCTAAACAATAAATTTTCAGTGTAATACTGAAAGTGTTTAACTTGTATTTTGAGTATAACTCATCTCAGATTTATTTAATTGTTGCATTTGAAAGTATTTGTCAATATTCAAAGAAATCTGCTAAAATAGGATTTCTTTTATTAAAGGCACCTTTTATGTGCTGAACCATTTCTTAGAAAAGGAAATAAACATACTGAAGAGAGCAATGCTCTGTAACTTTTGGTATTGGCAAACAGAAATGTCATTCACATCTGACAGTTGAAGGTTAGCACTTCTTTTTATGGAAAACAAATACCAAATGCAATTATTAGACAGACCATGTAATTTGAACCAAATTACACAAGACCCAGGAGATCGATTTGGGACATCACTGTCATGAGTGCACACGACCCAGGAGATTGCTTTGGGGCATCACTGTCATGAGTGCACAAGACCCAGGAGATTGCTTTGGGCATCACTGTCATGAGTGTGGGGATTAGTGGGGCATACACACAGCAACAATATGTCTACAGTGAAACATATCAAATCTAACACCTAATGATTTACAAATATAGACACTGTATCCATGTCTGTGTTTTAATTTACCACACGTACATTAGAAACATAGCACCTGGCCGCAGTGAACTGTATCAACATGTACTGCAGGCGATTTTGTTATACATTTTTATTTAACTGATGAATAACAATTAATACAACAACAGTTGTAAAAAAAAAACTTCTAAAATCCACTCATTGCATGTTAAGTCAAATAACATACATGAATTTGAATATGCTTATAGAATACCATAGAGGAAGTATCACACAACAACTTTCCCAACCTCAAGCATGATGGCATATACTTACCATTAACTTTAAGTGAAATCATTCTGCACAGATCTTTTTCGATTTCATGCATGTTAGACTGTAAATCCCTAAGTGAGACTGGGTTTTTCAAATATGGCATACTAATCTGAAAAATAACATCCAAGGGAAAATTTAGTAGGAATTTTTTCACAATATTGTTACTTTAGAGGGTGAAACTTTTAAGTCACCATACCAATTATTATGTTCGAAACAATTATATATCTTTTATTTAAAAAGAAAATAAACTTAAATTGCCCCATATATACAGTACTAAGCTAAAGTTATGAACACTTTAGCTATTTACATTGTACGAATGATTGAACATTTTGTTTAAATGCCAACAGCTATGCTATTTCAATTTCTCTTTTTTTCCACACTTTTTTAATAAAATCCCTTCAGAACTTGTGTATTGAATACTCAATTCTTAACCTGAACAATTGCTCCTGTGAATATTTCACTGAGTAGCTTTTATTCCTTACTGGATTTACAGTTAAATGAGTTAGTTTAGTTTCAACCTATTTTTTAAGCTCAATTGCATTGAAAGCCTCAGGCTTATAGAAAAGCTCTCGAGTCCATTTCCTTAGCCTATAACCAAAACTTGGTGTCTTTGGGGGAGATATAGAGAATGCTCCCCTAGTGTGGATCATACCAGTGACCTCCTGATCGCTAGGCGATTTAAATGAGTTAGATGTGACTTGACATATTTTAGCAGGAATCGCTCTGAATAATCCGTGTACAGTCAATCTTGTGGATGCGACCACTTGTATTAAGCGACCTTTGTCTTATGCGACCATTTTGAAATCCCACGGAGCTTTTTCGCTATATAATGATATTGTATTAAGCGACTTTTGTCTTACGCAACCAGCGACCGCTGATTTTTGTGTATTTTGATGTCCGAATCTTGAATTAAGCGACCACTAGGAGGTAACAGTGGTTAATTTATTTATCTTTCAGGGACAAATCCATGTTAATTGTTTATCTAAGCCGATAAGATGTACTGTTACACCTCTGCTTTGTTTTCACACCAACCATTATGATTATGCTTTGTCTCGTTGACCGGTTCTGACCGGTATGTAGACTGCGTATCAATTTATTGAGTTGAATTATAGAGGAACGTATTACACACAATCTACAGCTTAAATAGTTTACTGTGTGGAACGTTAAGAGACAACGCCGATTTTTCTCGAGTATAGATAACAGGTGCAGAAACAATGCACTGTACGCGACAAACATTTCCTGAGAAGTGCGGAAAATAATATATTAATCGGCAACATCTGTCGAAATCTGTACATTACCAATTTGAAATTATGCTAATTAGTAGATATTTGTTAGCCAATCACATTGTTATTTATTAAATAAATTTTCCAATCAGGTCTGTTTGTTTGTTTTCAATTGACTTGTTTTAATTTTTTCAGCTCATTATGTATCATAATCGAGTCAGATTTCCTTAAGCGTACATGCAGAAATTAAAATGTCAAAACGAAAAGTGTTAACGTTTAACGAGAAAATTCGGGTTTTGGAATTGTCAAAGAGTAAAAGTCCACGTAAAATAGCAGATGAGTTGGAGTCGGTAAAACTCAAATTCAGAACATTCTTAAGCGTAAAGCCGAGGTGCTTGAAGACGTGGAAAATAATGTGTCAGGTGGAAAAAAAAACGCGCAAGGTGCACGAGGAACGAGGACATTAATGATCATGTGTTAACGTGGTTTAAGGATGCAACAACGAGGAGAATGCCTGTGTCAGGCCGTCTCATTTGTGCTAAGGCCCTTAGATTTGCGTCCGACTTAGAAATTGTGACGTTTCAAGGCTTCCACTGGCTGGTTAGCTTTGTTTCTCAGCACATTTTAGCCAAATTCTTTGTTGTTTTTGCAAACAAATATGTACACACAATTCATTTATAATAAATGATAATTTATAATAAGTGAAAAAATAAAACACATTATAAGTAAAATATTGTTTATGTATTGTGTTAATATTCATTTTATTATAAAAGTTAAAATCATTGTGGACAAAAGAGATAATCCTTCATATAGATTAAAATTGATGGTAAGCATTCTTCCAGAATGGCCTTTTTTATTTAAAGACCATTTTATTAAGAGACCACTTTTGATTACTCCCTTGAGTAGTCTCTTAATACAAGATTGACTGTATATGCACCAAGTAATTATTCAAGAAAAAAATATGTGATAGTGATTCAGATTTTGTGCATATGTTGCTAGACTAGTAGGGTAAATTTGTGTTTGTTTTATATCCACTGTTAGAACATCACAGAATGATCTGGGACAGAGCTTTACAAAAACTGTAACTCACAGTCTGTTCAGGTTTTATGCTGTTTGCTGCTCATCAGTAAGTAAGGGTTGGAAATGAAGCCTTTAAAACTTGAATACAGTAAGAAAGGTCTTTAATCAAATTTAACTTTCTAAGGGACTACAAATGTGTAAAAATACTTATCTAAGTGGTTAAAATAAGACTATAATGATGCCAACTGACCTGGTGAGAAAGCAAGTGCTCCAGAGTCACAGAACTACTTTCCTCAGACTGGCAGCCTGACCAGTAAAAGCGTAAGGGTAAGCTGTAATTAAGTAAGCCCCTGAAAACAAAAACAAAAAGACTCTACACGTTAAACATTATGATCAATACATGGCATCTGATCAATTAATGGCATTCAATATTGTTCAGAATATACCTTACTAAAGGCATTTTGAAAGAATGAGATAAAATCAAAACTTGCTTTGTTCAATAACATCATCAGTGTACAAACAAGCCATTTCATATGACATCAAAGCAAAAAAAAAAAAATCTGAAATCCTACAACTTCAAGATCATTTTTTTTTTTATCATCACCCAACTTAAAGTGATATTATGGGCATTTTTCACTAAGAGTTAGTTAAAATTTGGTTACTGACCAATTATCTGCAACTCATCTTGCTACCAGTTGTGTCGTATGAATGAATCTGCACTAAAACTAAATTTAGATTCACATCGCACATCAAATCATTTCTGTCGTCAGTTGTCAAAACGAAAGTACGCTTAATATTCAAATGCATTATTTTTCTCTTTCTGGAATATTGTTTTTATATGTTGATGCTGCATTAACAAATATAAGTGTCATTGAAGAGAAAACACCAAAAATAAACAATGGTTGCGATAGACACCTATAAACATAAGCGTATACTGTTAGATGCGCATGATATCACTTTAAGCAATTGAACTTATTGAAGATACCTGTCAACCATCAGGGCTACAAGGAAAGCTGTTATAGCTTGTCCAGCGCCAAACAGCATGGTGGTTGTATCATTCCTCCATCTGCGCAGACTCTGGATGTCTGCATATCCAGCCCACATATCCAGCACAGGCTCCCCATCGTAATAGACAACGAATGCAGAGCCTTGTTCTAACCCTGACTCCATATTCTTCCTAAATAGTTATGCCAATAGTTTATCATCAGGATTTACATTTAGTGTTAAAGTAGCAGGCTGAATTCCAAAATAATATTCTAATTTTCTCTTAAGCTTTCAAAAGTAGATGGTTATAGTTATTTTGATCAAAATAGTATTTGCAGGATGATATCAACTGAAGTCATTTCAGTGTTGATTGTTTTGATTGTCCATGCTGGATACTTCACATTTTATCACTTAATAAATGTCTGTAAAAATTCATGATATAACGTAATTTTTTGCAATATTGCGCAACACAAAACAAAAGTAAAGCAGGGATATATGCAGAATACTCTGCATTTAAACATAACAGTCATCAAAGGCTTGTTATTAGTTAGTATCATGTAATGTTATCATTTGTCATGTGTGCCAAAACAAGGATTGTTCCTCATGTCCGTATGAGTTTGTTTTCATTTGCATTTGTATATTTTTCTTAACTATTGTAAATTTTGTATGTTTATAAACAAGAAGATAAATCGCGAAAACAATATACTAGCACTTATAAAAGGGTATTTTGGTTATCTTGATAACTACTCCTTCTTGAGACTTTACACTGCATTAGTGAATACACACTTGGAATTTGCTAACGTAGTTTGGCACCCATACATCCGTGAGGAAATTTAGAGCATTGAATGGGTCCAAATGAGGGCACCAAAACTTGCTCCAATCTTAAGAGATCTACCATACCAGACCAGACTAAAAGAACTTAGGCTACCAACACTAGCACACAGAAGACTTCGATGGGGTAAGATTCAGACATTTAAGCTGGTGAAGGGTCTTGACGATTGCCCTGATGAAATTTTTTTACTACTTCAAAATTCATCAGAAGAAGACACTCCTTGAAACTTAATTTAAAAACAAAGATGTGCACTTTCCTTTTCACTGAACCTATTATCCTACAGAGTTATTAATAGAACAGTTTACCTCAACATATTGTGGATGCAGAAACCCTAAATAGTTTTTAAAAAACACATCCCTTATTCTCATAGTATGGCCATCCTCATTGTATCGTGCCTTTGACAAAAACCCCTCAAGAAGTGCTGGACAGTAAATGTTTTCCCATTTTAAGAAGTTTAAATTTATTTGCGGTTTATAAATGACTATTACAACAATCTTTCTCATGATTGCCGATTTTCATTTGAAAGTAGGTCATGTTTATTCCAGACCAATATTGTGATTACACATATTTGTGTTCGTTTGTTTTTAGGTTTATCAAATGTTGTAAAAGCTGCTTATTTGTAAAAAATTTAAGAGAAACATGAACAATAGTTTTCTTTTTCCATTAAAAATCTATTTACCCGGTATACAAAAAGAATATGTGCATAGTAATAATCCTAAGCAACCAATCAGAAGGGCCGATATTATGAGAAACGGTGTACATGATACTGATCATTACTACATTACTATATGGAGCTTAGTCTCGCCAGTATTTTGGCAAAACATTACAGATTTTAATGCAGTTTTTGTTGCTTTGTCCATGAATACACATCAAGATATAGCTTGACGTATTGAACATGTATGTTTTTCAATTGTTTCACTTAACATATTAATTAAGATGCTTTCATTAAGATACACGTGCTAGATAAACACTGGCAAGAAAACAGGTAGTATGAGCACTATATGAAAAATGTGTTGTAAGTATCTTAACAGCAAACTATAATAAATACACAGTTATCAGTCACCACATCATATTATATAAAAAAAACTGATCTATACAAAGTTTGCATGACGGCATAAAAAAGGTCTTTGTCCTTACATTGGAACCTAAAAACCATCCTACAGGTATCCTAAAGATATTTGTTCAGCTCTTCATGTATTTGGAGATAATATATAAATATATATATATATATATATATATATATATATATATATATATATATATATAATTTTTTTTTATATCAGTGTATACGTTTTTTTTTTAATTCATATTTAATACTCACTTCAATGCTAAGGCAACATTGATAAATTCTGGCTTAAATTCCCCTTCCACGATTGGCAACAATTGTGAATAATATGAAGAATTATACTGTGTTAAAACTGACAAAAAGGCAGCAATTAAAGCACCAACTGGCAAATAATGACGAAAATGCATGTTATTTTCGTAAAATAATCGTGTTTCCTGTGGGCCACTTAGAAATGGCGAATTCATAACAAGGGGAGATAACTTTACACAATCTAAGTCAAATTGAATGGGGTCCTATAATAGAAGGAAAACTATAAAATTATGACTGATTAACATTAAATAGATTCTTAAATGTATTTTTCATTCCCATGTCCGTTTTATAATATTTTGTTAAATTTGCAAATTGTGTTTGCCTTTTCATCTTTTAAATTTTGTAAAGCGACTTTTACAAATAAAGAATAAAGCGTTGTGTTATCTAAGGGAGCTAACTTTACTAACAAAACATACTGCTAGTGGATGTTTAGTATTTTGACATATTCGTTTCATTGTAAATTTTAAAGGTGTCTCAAGTTCTTTTAATTCAAATTTATTGAAGAATAATCGGTTGCTTAGAACTATCATGGCGTTGCCACCTGAGAAGATTTCTGAGTTGAAGCAAATAATCCACAACCAACTGTCACAGGTCGGTGACATGCCGTGTCATGTTTTTCCTTAAAATTCAACATTTAAAATATGCAAAACTTTAATGACATAATGGATTTTTACGTAGCAATGCATCTGATCTATTTATCTGAATTTCTGTTTACCCTCAACAGAAAACTAACTGTATTGTATTGTTCCATATTTAACTTAGAGAGACCTTTTCACAGATTTTGGCCACAGGTGATTAGCTTGAGGCTATGATATTAATTAGTAAAAACATCTTTTTGAATGGAAAATGATCAAATTATAACGATAATTCAACTGCTTTGAAAAAAATATTTCACTATCAAATATAAATATAACAAGGTATTCAACTAAAAATGACCAGAAAACAGAGTGCATGGCTGTTAACAGTCATAACTTCATCAATGGTGCAGCGATTTCTATGAACTCGGTCACATTCAACGCAGAAATGAATTTCCTTTTTGGAAATGTATTATCTTGCTGGGTAAAATTTTAAGACATAACACGATACACAACTTGCGTGACCTACTCGTCATCGATCTGACCCGATCCAAGACTGAGTAATTAAATTGATGATGTTAATTTCTGTGACTGAAATGATCAACAGGGCAGGGATTTCAAGTAAATCAGATTTTGTTTTTTGTTTTGTTTTTGCATTTTTCTCATTTTTGACTCCTGTAAATTATCTGCCTTGCATCACTATTAAAGAAATACATTTTATTTAATTCACATAGTATTAGACAAAAATGTGTACTACGAAACATTTACAGAAAATTCAACTATTATGCACAAACAAATTAACTCTGTGCTTCCTTATTTTGACCACTAAAAATTACACTTGACCACTGACATGTTCACTCACTGGGTCATTTGACTCCTTTTTTTAATGTATTGAAATCCCTGCAGGGTGATGTTCAGAGAAGGATCCGGGAAATGCTGGCAGAGAGTATGCAGGAGGAGTTCGAGGGCAGCAAGAATCCCATGGGAGAGCAGGAGATGTTCAACAGGCATGTGCTTAGTTTTTCACCATTTTGGGAATGGGGCCAGTTACCTTTGTATTTGGAAAAAATACATTGTTTTGGCATTGTTTGACTAAAATTGGGACATGAGTGTTTTTGTAGTTATTTTGCTTACAACAGTAATTTTTTATGCCCCATTTACAAAAGAACTGGTTCCAGCTCGATTTGGAAAATTAAGCGCAAGAAAACCTGGCATTGGGAAAATCTTGTCTCAAAGTATTTAAATTTTTGAATTGGCATATTTTATTTATTTGCTAACAAGTACTTATTAAGTGTTGTCAAGTGGTCAATATTGGTTCAAGCAATAGAACTGCATAAGGAAATAAATTCAATGTATTTATTTACCAAAATTTAGTTTTTTATTATTTTGTTTTGGAAACCTTTTATTGGGGGCCAATTAGGGATTTTTTTAGGATGGTGATAAGAATATTGGGTTTTTTTTGCTTATAGGGAAAGTGCAGTTTTTCATTTCTTTATGAAGAAAAAAATTGCTGAATACATACTTAAAAATTGAGAATAAGCATTTTCAATATTATATTTACCTAGGTTTAACCCACATACACGTACAGTGTTATAGGAATATTAAACCAAAATTATATTTTTTTGGTTTTTGAAACCTTTGATTGGGAAGTTTAGGCAGTTAATTAGAAAGAAAAGAATATAGGAATACATAATACTGTATAACATATGATTATATGAGACACGTTCTGAGAAAACTGGGCTTAATGCATGTGCGTAGTGTCATCCAGATTAGCCTGTGCAGTCCGCACAAGCTAATCAGGGACAACTCTTTCCGCCTATACTTGATTTTCGGTAAGGAGGGACTTCCTTGAAACTAAAAATACCATTAAAGCGGAAAGTGTCGTCTCTGATTAGCCTTTGCAGACTGCACAGGCTAATCTGGGACGAAACTTTACGCACATGCATTGAGCTCAGTTTCCTCAGAACTCATATGTAAATATACACTTTTTGACATTGGAAATGGCCATTATATGGCCCCAACTTTGACCCCCAAAATGCCCCACTTCAGACTGAAGCAGCGCGGGGTGGTGGACAACATCTTGCAGCAGATCCAGTTTGAGGGCAGCACCTCCAAGCCTGCCACCCATATGCGTGGGGAACACATGCTGGAGAATATAGCGGACAGAAAGAGTAGGGGTTGTTTGTTATTTCAAGTGTTTATTCCACATTTCTTATTGTTTTAAGCTCTCTTGAGCACAGCAAGCTCACTGTAAACTTTTGTGATTCACCTTCGGTCCACCGTGTGTCGCTTGTATTCAACATTTTGCTTTAGTTGCCACATTTTATCTGAAGATTTGGCTTTATAATTTCTTGACCGAGATCAAACTGGGTCTTTTGCCATCACCTTAAGCTAATTGTTTGTTCTCTGTCAACATTTATCTTGTAAGCACTCCAGAGGCTAAATTTATTTTCCAGTCTTTATGAAACTTGGTCTGAAAATTTTGTTTTAATGATATTGCTGTTTAGTTGGAAACTGGGTCGCATCAGGTCAAAAACAAGTTCAAGAGGTCAAGTTAATGAAAAAGCTTGTGAACACTAGAAGTTACTTTTTAGCCCAATTATCATGGTGTTTGTTCATAACATCTGTTGATATATTAGCTGAGTTTTAAAATGATTGTAGTCGGTTTAAAAAACCTTGCCTCTCAACGGGGGCAATGCAGTTTTCCTTCGGTGGCTATATTGAAACCTTGTTGATACTTAGTCAAATGAAACTTTTTTAGAATATTTGCTATCATGACTCTGTGAGTTTGGAAATGAATTTATTTCATTGATACATTTTTTTGTGCGTGAATTTTAGGCACTCAGTTGGCAAAAATATGTATTTTTTTATTGGGAATAAATCCAAATTTGTGCACCCAATATGACAAAAAACAACTACAATTATTTGTTTGAAGTGATTGTTCTTTTTTTGAAATGTTATATTATCAGTTTACAAAGGATTACTAAGAACATTATATTGTTTATGACTTAGGTATTCCATTGATCTCTTAAAATAGTTATTAATGCGATTAATATAACTTTGTAAATATTTTGGCCGACACACAGCTGTGCTAGTCAAAAATTGTATAAACAAGAAAGACCAGGTTTCAAGCTGTATGGTATATAGAAATAAGTGATAATAGCTATTATTTTATAGGGTATATGCATGGATAAACTTTAATTAGCCTCGCTCTTGGGAAAATGTGGCAAAATGCATGTGAGTTAAGTATTGTATCAGATTAGCCTGTGCTGTTAGAATGAAACTTTCTGCCTAAATTGGATTTTCGCTAAGAAGAAAATTCATTCAAGCGACAAATACCATGAAAGCCGACAGTATTGTCCCTGATTAGCCTGTGCAGACATCATGGAGAAGAACCCTATAAGATCTTGATCTTTCATTCTAAGCCTTTTTTAGAAAAACGTGACTCAGTTGTCACTGTATTTGCTATGTAAATGAATACTATATTTGTTCGTGAAATAAAATATGTTTAAACTAAAGGCTAATCTGGGAGGACATTTTACGCTCATGCATCAATCTAGGAGGACATTTCACGCTCATGCATCAATCTGGGAGGACATTTTACGCTCATGCATCAAGCCCCATTTTACGCTCATGCATCAAGCCCCATTTTACGCTCATGCATCAAGCCCCATTTTACACTCATGCATCAAGCCCCATTTTACGCTCATGCATCAAGCCCCATTTTACACTCATGCATCAAGCCCCATTTTACGCTCATGCATCAAGCCCCATTTTACGCTCATGCATCAAGCCCCATTTTTTCCCAGATCGTGACTCGTGCATTTTTTCAGCTAACATCGATCCCACGAGAAGATACCTGTATCTGTACATAAAGTCTGGCAAGGCTTTCTTGGAGCATATAGATGATGACAGCGGGACGCCTGGGCAGGTGACCTCCTACTTCACCTTTCACATCCTGTTCAGAGGTCAGAGGTTCAAGTCGAGGCCGGTTGCGTGTGCCTGTGAGCCGGACATTGATGAGGGCTTCCTTCTAGAACTGCACAAAGATGGCGCAGGTTTGTTTGCCCAGGTTTTACATTACCAGAAATGTGAAAAGTGTTTTTCCTTCACCATTTTGGGAATGGGGTCGGGGTCCTTTTGATTGGGAAAAATCAAATTGTTTCGACTAAAATTGGGAGAATTAGAGTGATTTTTATGTCCCCCACCATTATAGTGGGGGACATATTGTTTTTGCCCTGTCTGTTGCTTTGTTTGTTTGTGTGTTTGTTTGCATCAAACTTTAACATTTTGCAATAACTTTTGCAATATTGAAGAAAGCAACTTCATATTTGGCATGCATGTGTATTTCATGGAGCTGCACATTTTGAGTAGTGAAATGTCAAGGTCAAGGTCATCCTTTAAGGTCAAAGTTCAAATATATGGGTCAAAATTGTTCATTTAATGTACACTTTTGCAATATTGAAGATAGCAATTTGATATTTGGCATGCATGTGTATCTCATGGAGCTGCACATTTTGAGTGGTGAAAGGTCTAGGTCATCCTTCAACGTCAAAGTTCAAATAGTGGGGACATAGTGTTTCACAAACACATTTCTTGTTATTTTTGCAAACAAATGCTTTAAAAACTGCTGAAAAATTGAGAATGTTTTAATATCATATAAATTAAGGTTCAACCCATAGAACTGCATAGTGAAAATGACTGAATGTCGCATTTAAAACAAAAATGTGGCAACCTTTTATTGGGAATTGAAAGCAATGGGAAATGTCTTTTTGACATTGGGAATGGTGTTGTATAAAGGCCTCACATTTCAACACTTTTATTTTAGAGTTTGAGCTTATGAACAAGGCTCAACATTAACATAAAAACCTAAATACTTAGAAAATCTACTTGCCCTGAATGTAAAGCCACTTGCCCAAACATGAAATATCACATTAACTGTAAACCTCATATTTTTTAATAAAGATCAAAATGATACACCACAAAACCTGCTTTATTTTTGCATATTTAACAAAATGATTACAGCAATTAAAGTCTTAGTCAGGTCTAAATGTAGATTTGTGCCAATGTTTGATTATTAATGAAATAATTAGTCATTCTCCTCCATGTCTTCGTCAGCAAACACAGGTCTACGTTGCCATTCAAACTCACTTTTCCATTTTGGTAAAAAGTTGCGTTGTCTCTTCAAGTCATACTTTTTGGCACTTTCGGATGATTTTTCTGTGCATTTTTCTTTGGATTTTGCAGAGACTTACAGTTACTTGTAAAGCCGAAGCTAAATAAACTAGACATTTCTCGTCTGCTAACAGTACTGTAAACAACACGTGAACCGTAACAAAAATGTCAATTGACGTAAAGCAAAAGATTGTTGAAAATGTATGTTGCAAAAAATGAAATATATATACCAAAGTTTTTTTTTGTTGTTTTTATATAGTTAAATAATTTTAGTAGTTTTCTTCGTGACTGAAAACACCAACAATGTTTTTTATAACTGAAGTAATGAAAGCATTTGAAAGCCGATATTTGGAATCCCAAGCCATTTACGGCGTTTCTAAAAATAAGTTTGGAAATGCATGCGCACCATGCGTAGTTAGTTCTAACTTCCGCAAACCAAAACAGGCACCTGTTCGTATATCTATTTGTTTATACTCTCTAACCGAAAAGATACCTAAAATTAGAGATAAGGCCTAAATTAAAATTGAGTTTGTTTGCCCTTTACCGACCGACCCACTTTTTACCCCCCGACCCAAAAAATTTTATTGCGATTTCTGAAAACTTATTTTTTTTATTTTCGTTTTTTTCGACGATGACAAAAGAGCCGAAAGCAATATTTATTCATGCGCGTATTTATATCCCTGTCTATTATTATCGCCCATGACCGATCTAGGTCGCTCCGATGGTTGGAATTTCATTCGCCCCAGAATAGACAGTAATGCAAGCGTCTATAACCAGCATCGCGATCGGCGGTGTTCCGTGAAAATGGCCGAACGACATCATACTTAACCATTGGTTCGCGAAAGGAGTCGGACATATACGAGTTTACGTTCGTTGTACACATGTTGTTAACGTGATCCAAGATGGCCGACAATTAAAAGAAATAACGATGCTCAGCGAGAACAAATAACTATCGAATTTACGACGGACATCATATAATTAGTATCGATTAATGAAAAGAGCGTGTCATTCTACGATTGAGCATAGGTTTTAGATACAAATAAAACTCTCTTTTTTTTTGCAAATGTATGAACTGAATGTCACAGAACAAGTGATGAAGTGTTTGAAAATTGGAATGCAGTCTACTCGCAAAGAAAAATACATCTAACAGTTACAGGATTTTTTTTGTCGAAAATGCAAAATAAAAGACAAACATGATTTGATTTATATGCAAGTGGATCTGTGTTTAATCAGATTCATGTGCATATTCTGCTTTATTATGTTTGCCACACTGAACAGTTTACTGTAATGGCATGTTAGTGAAATGGATATGTAAAGGTAAACTTATTTAATTTATTAATGTCTCTTAGCTAAATACATCGACAACACTCAAGTATATATGTTTAAAGCGTTAGTATATCCACAAACTGAAACTAACACCCACTGTCCTACAGTGGGACTAACCACCCTCTCCCCCGTTGCGCCTACACCGAAAGGTCCTGCAACGTACCTATCCAGATCCAGAATTTATTTCCCCAAATCAAGTTTTCATGCTTATGTTAGTTGCAATAATACAACTCCCAGCTATTGACCCTCTGAGCTGTACGTATGTACTCATAAAAGCTCAGAGCATTCAAGAAGAAATAATGCTTTATAATAATGTTCAGTTTGCACTTTTATGAATTTACTTTTCCATGCTGAGACTATGCACTAACCGGTCAAACACTTAAAGTTAAGGCCTGTAAAAACTTCAACAGGCCTGTGAATTGTTTCTCCTGGTAGGCAAGTCTGGCCTGTAAAATGTGATGGTCTTTCGCCACGTCTGAATTTTTCCATTAAAGGCTTTGGGCTGTCTTTCTACACTCCTTCAATGCTTGTTGCATGCTAATTAAGCCCAATTTAAGGGAAAGGTTTAAGTTAAAAATAAAAGCTGTCTGGCTGTTAAATAATTACAAATGCATTTGAGCAATTAAAATCATATAATGAACAAATATTTGATGTAATAAATAACACACAAGCATGCATTTGATATTAATATATGCAAGAAACAGCAAACAAGATCATGTTAAGCTACATAGGGCTTCGTACACTGCAACAGTGCTTTAATAAGTGTTTTAAATATTCATAGACTATTAGTGTATTAAAAATATAATTTCTCAAATAAAATAAAATAATTTTCCTACCTACCTACCCACCTGTAAAATTTAGGGTCGGTAAAGGGCAAACCAACAATATTTTAATTGTGGCCTAACCAGAAGTTATCCAGATTTATACAATTGGCTGCTGATTATTAGATTTACCGTGGATTGGGGGGGGGGGGGGTTCGTTTGTGTTTGATAACTAAAGTTCTCATTGATCAATCTTAATGAAACTTTGGATATAGCATGCTTGTTTGGAAGCATAGCTTGCGATTGAATTTCGAGTGTATTGAGGCAAGGTCAAGGCCAATGTTACAAAAATAGAAAAACATTTTCCCCTCAATAACTTGAGTTTGGATGGAGATATTGCACTGAAATTATGTTTATGGGTAGATTACATGACGATCTAGCTAGGAATTGCATTTTTAGTCCAATAAGGTCAAGTTCACTGTAACTCAAAATAAAATAAATCAGCAAATGATTTGTTTTTATGCCCCCGGATCGAAAGATCGGGGGTATATTGTTTTTGGCCTGTCTGTGTGTCTTTCACTAAGCTTTAACCTTGGTCATAACTTTTGCAATATTGAAGATAGCAACTTCATAGGTGAAAGGTCAAGGTCATTCTTCAAGGTCAAAGGTCAAATATATGGCTTCAAAGCGGCGCAAAAGGGGGCATTGTGTTTCTGATAAACACATCTCTTGTTGGTCAATAACTTTGCTTTGCATTGACTTATTTTCATAATACTTTGGGCATTGCACACTTGCATAAAAATGTAGCTAGGATTCTTATTTAGGGTGTCTTTGGTGATGGTAACGGTAACTTAAAAAAAAGTCCGTTTCCAATTATTACTTATGTTTTTAGAAGATATTGCACTTAAATTTTGTTCCTAAGCTCAATAGAAGACCGAGCTTGCAATTGCGTTTGATGTGACTTTGGACAATGTCACTGTTACTAAAGAAATATATATTTATGATTGGAAATAGGGCCAAAATTTGGCTCAAAATTCTGAGAAAAAGACACTGATTTGTATTTGTGAAAAGGAATTCAAAATGCATAAGAACACCCTTGCATGGAGGGTTCAATGGTTTCGCTGTTACAGGTGAGGCAGGTAAGATGGCTGACCCGACCACCATGCTGTCCATCTGTGATCCCATCCACATCGTGCTGGTGAAGACTGATGGGCTAGGGGAAACCACTCTTGTCTCCTCCCACTTCCTGGAGTGGAGGCCGGTTCTCACCAACAGCAGCAGTAGACTGGCCACAGCCCTTGAGCTGAAGGGAACTGGTGGGTTGCACAACACTATATTTTATATGTCATTAATACCCCCAGAGGTATTTGGGTGACATTTTCTGAATAGATGTGAGAATTTTGAAATGGAGATTTTATTTTTTAGTGTTCTTGGGCAGTATCTTAGATATGTTGAATTCTGATCCAGAAATCTGGTTTTCTTAATTGTATTTAGGACTTTTATAAAGTAAACAAGTGAAGGTGACAATAGAAAATCATCAACATTACAATGAGAACACATCAATATGAGACAAGATTGACATAAAGTTATACCAATCATAAAAAAAAGTATTTAGTTAAAGATTTGAAAAAGTCTCAAATGATTTTCTTATTTTAATGTGAGGGTGAATAACATGACAAACAAGATTGCACCGTCCATGCTGAGACAGCTATAGGTATTTTCTGCTGTTAAATACCCTTTACTAAATTGTACTGATTGTTTAAATGCCGCTCACTTTCCAACCATATCAGAAAGAACGTGATTAGTGTTTATTTCGAATTACTCGCTGCAAATTTTTTTAGTTGTAACTGTAATTTTGTGACCTGCTGAGAAATTTTGCAGCAAGTGAAGTCGAGATATAAAGCAAAGATTAATACAATATAAATGCTTATCACTTTCTTGCTGATATTTTAACAATTAATACAGGTAATAAAGGGTATACTACGGTGTAAAATACCTGTCTCGGCTTGGACCTGGCCATCTTGTTTGTCACGTGATTACCCTGTCTGTTAACTTTGACCTGAAAGTGTGACCCTTAACACAGTAACCTTACTCTAGATTGCTCCACTGAGTTACTCGTAAAAAACACATAATTATTGTATAGTCCTTACTTAGCTCAATTCTATGTTGGACTTTGACAGTGGCTTGTGACATTTACCTTAGAGCTAGTGACCCCATCTCATGATATTAGTTATGTAAGGCAAAGTTAGAGGATGGCTACCTTGTATTTGTTTTAACTTTATTTTTTTGTGATCAGGGCTTTTTTTGCTCCTTTAGCAAGGGCCTTATATATGCCCATTCTTTCAAAAGTAAGGCCCCTTTTCCAAAGAGAATTTCTTTCAAATGATTCAATTTTCCTCAAAATTTCAAGGTAACGTTGAGAAATTTCTTCCCCTTTTTCAGTTTTTCCGATAATTGTTTCCCAAAAATTGAAGGCCAGTCCCTGTCCTCAACTTAAGAAAAAAAAGCCCTGAATTGATAAATATTGAATATTTGATACAGAGACCTTTAAGACAAGTCAAATCTGTTACTTTTCCCTTTTCTTCTAGGTTCTGAGAACAATGTAGCAGCGGGTGTTATTGACATTCAGGTGGAACTCTTCCCCAAAACCAAGCAGTCCCTCAGCAAAGATGTCATAACTGCCCAGGTGGGTTTCTTATTTTCTGGCATGCTATGTCTACATTTTTTTATTCCTCCAAAAGTGGGCATAAAGTGGGTCACTGTCTGAACGTGGGTGAAGTTATTGGTGGTGTGAGTCCATCCGTTTGTTTCCTCGCTCTGACATTCTTTAATATGAAGCGAGTATTTTAAAATAATATTAAAACACTTTCGGTGTTTATGTCAGTTTTTGTTCTTCCCCATGTCAAGACAATGTTACCTCATGCTGTGGGATGTAAGGTCATGGTCATATTAAAAGGTCCAAGGTCATACAATGTGGTTTAAGTTCAATGCTTTTAAAATTAAAAGATGGATTTAAATATAATTGAGTGGCGCTCTGTGAAAAGGGGTGTAATTCATGTGCGTAAAGTGTAGTCCACACAGGCTAATCAGGGAAGACACTTTCCGCTTTTAATATATATTTTTTTATGCCCGCGAAGCGAATGATCGGGGGTATATTGTTTTTGGCCTGTCTGTCTGTCATTGTATGTGTCTGTCACAAACTTTAACCTTGGTTAAACTTTTGCAATAACTTTTGAAATATTGAAGACAGCAACTTGATATTTGGCATGCACGTGTATCTCATGGAGCTGCATATTTTGAGTGGTGAAAGGTCAAGGTCATCCTTCAGGGTCAAAGGTCAAATATATGGCTGCAAAGCGGCGCAATAGTGGGCATTGTGTTTCTGACAAACACATCTCTTGTTTAAATAAAGTCTCTTCTTAGCAAAAATTCAGTATAGGCGGAAAGTGTGCACAGGTTACGCACATGCATTAAATCCCTTATTCACAGAGCCATATAATTATACAAACATTTGTTGTTTTTTTCCCCATGACCAGACAATAAATTCCATGCTCTTCAGTGAAAGATCAAAGTTCAAGGTCAATAGTCATGAGTTTTAGTTTGCCATGTTGTAATTTTTATTATTATTTTTAATATGTGGTGAATTTTAAATATAACAGAAATATTCTGATACTTAATAAGTATTTGAATACTGATATATTAACCAGATATATGGATATTTGTTTGTACATCCCTTTTTAAATTAATTTTACAAAAAATATTTTTACTTGATTGAAAGATAGAAAAAAGATACTGTGTTCATTTGTGCATATTTGAAAATTGTGTGTGTATTGTGCAATATTATGGATCATCTTGAATTGCTTGATACTTAATGATAGGGAATTATGGATAATCTTGAATTGCTTGGTACTTAATGATAGGGTATTATGGATCATCTTGAATTGCTTGGTACTTAATGATAGGGAAGTATGGGTCATATTGAATTGCTTGCTACTTAATGATAGGGAAGTATGGGTCATATTGATTTCTGAATTGCTTGCTACTCAATGATAGGGAATTATGGATCATCTTGAATTGCTTGCTACTTAATGATAGGGAAGTATGGGTCATATTGAATTGCTTGTTACTTAATGATAGGGAAGTTTGGGTCATATTGAATTGCTTGCTACTTAATGATAGGGAAGTATGGATCATTTTGAATTGCTTGCTACTTAATGATAGGGAAGTATGGGTCATATTGAATTGCTTGTTACTTAATGATAGGGAAGTATGGGTCATATTGAATTGCTTGTTACTTAATGATAGGGAAGTATGGGTCATATTGAATTGCTTGCTACTTAATGATAGGGAAGTATGGATCATTTTGAATTGCTTGCTACTTAATGATAGGGAAGTATGGGTCATATTGAATTGCTTGTTACTTAATGATAGGGAAGTATGGGTCATATTGAATTGCTTGTTACTTAATGATAGGGAAGTATGGGTCATATTGAATTGCTTGCTACTTAATGATAGGGAAGTATGGGTCATTTTGAATTGCTTGCTACTTAATGATAGGGAAGTATGGGTCATATTGAATTGCTTGTTACTTAATGATAGGGAAGTATGGGTCATATTGAATTGCTTGTTACTTAATGATAGGGAAGTAGGGGTCATATTGAATTACTTGCTACTTAATGATAGGGAAGTATGGATCATTTTGAATTGCTTGCTACTTAATGATAGGGAAGTATGGGTCATATTGAATTGCTTGTTACTTAACGATAGGGAAGTATAGGTCATATTGAATTGTTTGGTACTTTATGATAGGGAATTATGGATCATCTTGAATTGCTTGCTACTTAATGATAGGGAAGTATGGGCCATATTGATTTCTAAATTGCTTGCTACTTAATGATAGGGAATTATGGGTCATATTGATTTCTGAATTGCTTGCTACTTAATGATAGGGAATTATGGGTCATATTGAATTGCTTGCTACTTAATGATAGGGAAGTTTGGGTCATATTGAATTGCTTGCTACTTAATGATAGGGAAGTATGGATCATTTTGAATTGCTTGGTACTTAATGATAGGGAATTATGGGTCATATTGAATTGCTGGCTACTTAATGATAGGGAATTATGGGCCATATTGAATTGTTTGGTACTTTATGATAGGGAATTATGGATCATCTTGAATTGCTTGCTACTTAATGATAGGGAAGTATGGGTCATATTGATTTCTGAATTGCTTGGTACTTAATGATAGGGAATTATGAATCATCTTGAATTGCTTGGTACTTAATGATAGGGAAGTATGGGTCATATTGAATTGTTTGGTACTTAATGATAGGGAAGTATGGGTCATATTGAATTGTTTGGTACTTAATGATAGGGAAGTATGGGTCATATTGAATTGCTTGCTACTTAATGATAGGGAAGTATGGGTCTTATTGAATTGCTTGCTACTTAATGATAGGGAAGTATGGGTCATATTGTATTGCTTGGTACTTAATGATAGGGAATTATGGGTCATATTGAATTGCTTGCTACTTAATGATAGGAAAGTATGGGTCATCTTGAATTGCTTGGTACTTAATGATAGGGAATTATGGGTCATATTGAATGCTTGGTACTTAATGATAGGGAAGTATGGGTCATATTGAATTGCTTGCTACTTAATGATAGGGAATTATGGGTCATATTGAATTGCTTGCTACTTAATGATAGGGAAGTATGGGTCATATTGAATTGCTTGCTACTTAATGATAGGGAAGTATGGATCATTTTGAATTGCTTGGTACTTAATGATAGGGAATTATGGGTCATATTGAATTGCTTGCTACTTAATGATAGGCAATTATGGGTCATATTGAATTGTTTGGTACTTTATGATAGGGAATTATGGATCATATTGAATTGCTTGCTACTTAATGATAGGGAAGTATGGGACATATTGATTTCTGAATTGCTTGGTACTTAATGATAGGGAATTATGGATCATCTTGAATTGCTTGGTACTTAATGATAGGGAAGTATGGGTCATATTGAATTGTTTGGTACTTAATGAAAGGGAAGTATGGGTCATATTGAATTGTTTGGTACTTAATGATAGGGAAGTATGGGTCATATTGAATTGCTAGGTACTTAATGATAGGGAAGTATGGGTCATATTGAATTGCTTGCTACTTAATGATAGGGAATTATGGATCATCTTGAATTGCTTGCTACTTAATGATAGGGAAGTATGGGTCATATTGAATTGCTTGCTACTTAATGATAGGGAAGTATGGGTCTTATTGAATTGCTTGGTACTTAATGATAGGGAAGTATGGGTCATATTGAATTGCTTGGTACTTAATGATAGGGAAGTATGGGTCATATTGAATTGCTTGCTACTTAATGATAGGGAAGTATGGGTCTTATTGAATTGCTTGCTTCTTAATGATAGGGAAGTATGGGTCATATTGATTTGCTTGCTACTTAATGATAGGGAATTATGGATCATCTTGAATTGCTTGCTACTTAATGATAGGGAAGTATGGGTCATATTGAATTGCTTGCTACTTAATGATAGGGTAGTATGGGTCTTATTGAATTGCTTGCTACTTAATGATAGGGAATTATGGGTCTTATTGAATTGCTCGCTACTTAATGATAGGGAAGTATGGGTCATATTGTATTTCTTGGTACTTAATGATAGGGAAGTATGGATCATTTTGAATTGCTTGGTACTTAATGATAGGGAAGTATGGGTCATATTAAACTGCTTGCTACTTAATTCTTCAGATTCAGCTGGAGAGGAGCAGGCATGCGGAACAAGAGCGTCTGTTCCTGGTGTATGCCAAGCAGTGGTGGAAGGAGTACCTACTCATCAGGGAGGTGCATAAAGAACGTCTCGTCAAGATATTCGCTCAGGTAACATCATTCATGGGATATTATTTTTCATAGATTTGGGGTGCCTGAACACAAACATATCGGAAAAAGACTTTCACAAATTCATTTTTTTTCCCCTTAAATCGGAAATCAACAAATGTATGCGTCCACAAAAATCATTTTTTGAAAAGCACAAATTTTCATGTCGACAATTATAAATGAACTGCATTTTTATTAACTCTTTCCATTCCAAGGATGAGAACGGAAATAACCGGCCTGTCTGCTCCTTTGTGAAGCCACTACGGGCCGGTCGTCTGCTGCACTCGGCACGTGAGGCGGCGCGGTTCGTGTCCCTGATACACCAGGAGAGAACCCCGACACTGGGTGGCGGCGCTCGCACGGAGCAGTGGACTACCATGCATGCATTCCTGGCCAGGAATAAAGGGGTTGGTGATAGTTGTCAGTTAATAACAAATTTTATTTTTTCTCTAAATGACAGTAATATAAAAATAAATTATGGTTTGGTAAATAGATGCGTTTATTTCCAAGAGTTAAAGGGTTAGTTATAATGATGAGTAGTTATTTCCAAAAGTTAAAGGGTTAGTTATAATGATGAGTAGTTATTTCCAAGAGTTAAAGGGTTAGTTATAATGATGAGTAGTGAGTTAAAGGGTTAGTTATAATGATGAGTAGTGAGTTAAAGGGTTAGTTATAATGATGAGTAGTTATTTCCAAGAGTTAAAGGGTTAGTTATAATGATGAGTAGTTATTTCCAAGAGTTAAAGGGTTAGTTATAATGATGAGTAGTGAGTTAAAGGGTTAGTTATAATGATGAGTAGTGAGTTAAAGGGTTAGTTATAATGATGAGTAGTTTGCACTGGCTAATCAGACACAACACTTTCTACTTTTATGGAATTTTTCGTGTAAAGAATTTTTTTTTAAACGAAAATCCAGTTTAGATGGTTATTGTTGTCCCTGATTAGTGTGTGAGGACTGCACAGGCTCATCGGGGTTGACACTTTACGCACATGAACATGCATTAAGCCCTATTTTCCCAGACTGGGGCTCATTTGTTTGGCTCATGTAACTCTGTATGTAACTGAAACATATACAAACAAACATTTCAAAGGACAGTGAGGATCATGCCATTGTGTTGTGAAGTGATAAACAGATTTATTTCACTGATGTTTGTCTGTATATCACTGCAAACATTTCACTGATATTTGCCTGTATATCACTGCAAACATTTCACTAATTTTTTTCTGTATATCACTGCAAACATTTCACTGATGTTTGTCTGTATATCACTGCAAACATTTCACTGACGTTTGTCTGTATATCACTGCAAACATTTCACTGACGTTTGTCTGTATATCACTGCAAACATTTCACTGATGTTTGTCTGTATATCACTGCAAACATTTCACTGATGCTTGTCTGTATATCACTGCAAACATTTCACTGATGCTTGTCTGTATATCACTGCAAACATTTCACGGATGTTTGTCTGTATATCACTGCAAACATTTCACTGATGTTTGTCTGTGTATCAATGCAAACATTTCACTGATGTTTGTCTGTATATCACTGCAAACATTTCACTGATGTTTGTCTGTATATCACTGCAAACATTTCACTGATGTTTGTCTGTATATCACTGCAAACATTTCACTGATGTTTGTCTGTATATCACTGCAAACATTTCACTGATGTTTGTCTGTATATCACTGCAAACATTTCACTGATGTTTGTCTGTATATCACTGCAAACATTTCACTGATGTTTGTCTGTATATCACTGCAAACTATCAACATTTGAGCCTCCCTCTGGGATAATGGGAACTTAATGCTTGTACGTAAAGTGTCGTCCCATATTTTTAAGTTCAGCCCATCACAGTGATGACATTTCAGCCTAGATTGGTTTTCATTTAAAAGAGACTTCATTTGAACAAAAAAATGTATTAAAGCTGAAACTGTGCTGATTGCACAGGCTAAACTGGGATGACACTTAATGTAACAATCACGCTAAAAAATATCGAATATTTCATTAAATAAAGCTAACCCATAAACAAATCAATGTTCCTTTTAGCAAAATGCAAAATTTCAACGTTAGATGTTGTCTGGTAGAATTGATTTAACGAGATACAAAATGCTTGTTTTTATTTTTGTGTGGCCACGGTGGAACGAGAGATTGGATATGGTAAGCGTCGGAAGCATGACGTAGCTCTCATGAACAATCATTCTGTGAAATCAAAATGAATTCTGGGTAACTGGAACTTAACGAATGCGAAAATGGCTTGTATAAATTATGCAAATGAACGCAACCCAAATGAATATGATCCTGACTTGAAAGTGAAAGTAGATTACATCGTGAAACGATATTTAGATATTTAGATGCTTAAAACTTGCCGAATGCTTGTAATATAATGTTTTTACATCAATGTTACTTGTTTTTAGGGTCTTCCTATTGTAATTAACCATCGTATGGTACTACTTGTTGTCGAATGTTTTTATATAGCATAATAGAGTAGCCGTATGTATTGGTGAGCGTGATAGTGACTTTAATGTATTAAGCCCCAATGTCCCAGAGCAAGACTTATATACCGATGTTTTTCTGTCTGTCACTACAAAGTATAACACCTTTATTTTAAGGACTGTGAGGACCATGCAGTGTTGCTGTGCAGTCTGCTGCTGGGTTTTGGTCTCGATGCCTACGTCTGCGTGGGCACCCAGAAGAAGTCTGCGCCGCACGCCTGGGTCATGACTGTCAGCATCGATGGACTTGTCACCTTCTGGGAAAGCCTGAATGGACACAGGTATTAAACCTATTTATTTAAGATCGATTTCATCGAAAGCCGTATGCTATGCTCTCGAGTCTTTGTCCTGGGTAGAACCATGACTTAGTATTTTTGAGGGAAATCTGAAGAATGCTGCCACAGTGGGGATAGGAACATGTTACCTCCTGGTTGCTAGGCGGGCACTATACCCACTACAACACAGTGACACAGGTATTCATGGAACTGCAGTTTTCATGCTTACTACTAACTAGACAACCCTGTCTGTATGTCTGAACGTATGTCCAAATGAAAGTTTCTTTAACTCCTCTTTGACTACTGGGTAGATAAAACTTTCACAGAAGAAAGACCTTAATGTGTACATGATTCGGAAGAAAGGATTATTGGCTGCAAAGTTTTTGGCACCATGACCTTTTGTCTGTTTTTAGCTCACCTGATTGCTCAGGTGAGCTTTTCTGACCGGTCTTTGTCCGTCGTACGTCCGTCCGTTAACATTTGCTCGTAAACACTCTAGAGGCCACATTTCTCATCCCATCTTCATGAAACTTTGTCAGAAGCTTTTCCCCAATAATATCTCAGCCAAGTTCGAAACTGGGTTGTGCCGGGTCAAAAACTAGGTCACTAGGTAAAAAAAAAAGAAAAACCTTGTAAACACTGTAGAAGTCACATTTTATGTTCAATCTTCATGTAACTTTGTCAAAATGTTTGTCTTAATGATATCTTAATTGAGTTCAAAAGTGGTTTTGGTCTGTTGAAATACATGGCCGCCAAAGGGCGGGGCAGTTTTCCTTATTTGGCTATAGAGAAACCTTGTAAACATTGATTTAATTGATATCTTGGACGAGTTCGAAAATGGTCCAGATCAGTGAAAAAACATGGCCGCCAGTGGGCAGGGCATTTTTAACCAGGTTTTCCGAAGGAAAAAACTGGTTATTAGATTGGCGAATGCGGGCGGGCTGGCTGGCTGGCGGGCTGGCTGGCGGGCTGGCGGAACAAGCTTGTCCGGGCCATAACTATGTCGTTCATTGTCAGATTTTAAAATCATTTGGCACATTTGTTCACCATCATTGGACGGTGTGTCGCGCGATATAATTACGTCGATATCTCCAAGGTCAAGGTCACACTTTGAGTTCAAAGGTCAAAAATGGCCATAAATGAGCTTGTCCGAGCCATAACTATGTCGTTCATCGTCAGATTTTAAAATCATTTGGCACATTTGTTCACCATCATTGGACGGTGTGTCGCGCGAAATAATTACGTCGATATCTCCAAGGTCAAGGTCACACTTTGAGTTCAAAGGTCAAAAATGGCCATAAATGAGCTTGTCCTGGCCATAACTATGTCATTCATTGTGAGATTTTAAAATCATTTGGCACATTTGTTCACCATCATGGGACGGTGTGTCCCACGAAAGAATCACGTCAATATCTCCAATGTCAAGGTCGCCACGACTAAAAATAGATTTAAAAAAAAAAAAAAAACTTACACAGGGGGTTAATTTTTTTTGGTCATTTCAAAAGTTCAGTTTGAGTTTTCTCCCTTTATCAGATTTTTTTTTCACAATGAAAACCTGGTTTTGTGACAATTTTGTCCCTTGTTCTCTATATGTATATAGTGGCAGTTTTCCCTATTTGCCTATAGAGAAACCTTGTTAACACTCTAGATGTCACAATTTTTGTCCAATCATCATGAAAGTTGGTCAAAACATTGGTTTTATTGATATCTCGGACAAGTTTGAAAATGGTCCAGATCGGTGAAAAAACATGGCTGCCAGTGGGCGGGGCATTTTTCTTTATATGTATATAGTGGCAGTTTTCCCTATTTGGCTATAGAGAAACCTTGTAAACACTCTAGAAGTCATAATTTTTGCCCAATCATCATGAAAGTTCGGATCAGTGAAAAAACATGGCCGCCAGTGGGCGGGGCATTTTTCTCTATATGTATATAGTGAAAACGTTAACACTCTAGAAGTCACATTTTTGGCCCAATTTTCATGAAATTTGGTCTCATATTTGTTTCTTTGATACAAGAGTTGAGTTCAAAAATGGTTTCGGTCAAACCTTGTGATCGAACACTATGGAAGTCACATTTTTATGCCCCCCTTCAAAAAGAGGGGGTATATTGTTTTGCTCATGTTGGTCCGTTTGTCTGTCCGAATGATTAGTCAAGAACCCTTATGCCTAGGATCATGAAACTTCGTAGGTACATTGATCATGACTCGCAGATGACCCCTATTGATTTTGAGGTCACTAGGTCAAAGGTCAAGGTCACGGTGACCCGAAATAGTAAAATGGTTTCTGGATGATAACTCAAGAACCCTTATGCTCAGGATCATGAAACTTCATAGGTACATTGATCGTGACTCACAGATGACCCCTATTGATTTTCAGGTCACAAGATCAAAGGTCAAGGTCACGGTGACCAGAAACAGTAAAATGGTTTCCGGATGAAAGCTCAAGAACGCTTATGCCTAAGATCATGAAAGTTCATATTTACATTGATCATGACTTGCAGATGACCCCTATTGATTTTCAGGTCAATAGGTCAAAGGTCAAGGTGACCTGAAATAGTAAAATGGTTTCCGGATGATAACTCAAGAACGCTTATGCTTAGGATCATGAAACTTTATAGGTACATTGATCATGACTTGCATATGACCCCTATTGATTTTCAGGTCACTAGGTCAAAGGTCAAGGTCATGGTGACTCACTTTAGAAAAAATTGTTTCTGGATGATAACTTAAGAACGCTTACCCCTAGGATCATGAAACTTCATAGGTACATTGAGGTGATCCAAAATAGTAAAATTGTTTTACTCAAGAACGCTTATGCCTAGGATGATGAAACTTCAAAGGTACATTGATCATGACTTGCAGATGACCCCTATTAATTTTCAGGTCACTAGGTCAAAGGTCAAGGTCACGGTGTTTCAACTTAGAAAACAGTTGAATTACCGTAATGCATTTATGACCAGAAGAAGGTAAATTTGGCTGAAAGGATTATCACCCTTTGTGTGTTTCTCCACTTAAGAGTATATAGTCCCGTAATTTGTGTTTTTATTAGCCGGATTTTTTTCGAAAAAATCTCGGCTTATAGATTGATGTTGTCGGGCGGGCGGGGGGGCGGGCGGGCGGGGTGGCGGCGTGCTCGAAAATGTTAAAGTTCTTATTTCATGGTATAACTTTGGTATGCTTGGACCTAGAGTCTTCAAACTTGACATGAAGGTTGGCCAGGATTAACAGATGACCACTGGTCATTTCAAGGTCATTCATTTGAAGGTCAAGGTCACTGTGACCTTCAATATAAAAAATGTTAAAGTTTTTATAACTTTGGTATGCTTGGACCTAGAGTCTTGAAACTTGACATGAAGGTTGGCCATAACTAGTTAGTAACCACTGGTCATTTCAAGGTCATTCATTTGAAGGTCAAGGTCACTGTGACCTTGAATGTAAAAATGTTAAAGTTCTTATTTCATGGTATAACTTTGGTATGCTTGGACCTAGAGTCTTCAAACTTGACATGAAGGTTGGCCAGGATTAACAGATGACCACTGGTCATTTCAAGGTCATTCATTTGAAGGTGAAGGTCACTGTGACCTTCAATATAAAAATGTTAAAGTTGTTATAACTTTGGTATGCTTGGACCTAGAGTCTTGAAACTTGACATGAAGGTTGGCCAGAACTAGTAAGTAACCACTGGACATTTCAAGGTCATTCATTTGAAGGTCAAGGTCACTGTGACCTTGAATGTAAAAATGTTAAAGTTGTTATAACTTTGGTATGCTTGGACCTAGAGTCTTGAAACTTGACATGAAGGTTGGCCAGAACTAGTAAGTAACCACTGGACATTTCAAGGTCATTCATTTGAAGGTCAAGGTCACTGTGACCTTGAATGTAAAAATGTTAAAGTTCTTATTTCATGTTATAACTTTGGTATGCTTGTACCTAGAGTCTTCAAACTTGAAATAAAGATTGGCCAGTACTAGAAGATGACCACTGGTCATTTCAATGTCATTCATTTGAAGGTCAAGGTCACTGTGACCTTCAATGTTAAAATGTTAAAATTGTTATAACTTTGGTATGCTTGGACCTAGAATCTCAAACTTGACGTAAAGGTTTGCAAGCACACTTAGATGACCACTGGTCATTTCAAGGTCATTCATTTCAATGTCATTCATTTGAAGGTCAAGGTCACTGTGAACTTAAATGTTAAAATGTTAAAATTGTTGTAACTTTGGTATGCTTGGACCTAGAATCTCAAACTTTGCTCATGCCTTGAAAAGTACTTACATTTCATTTTGACCTTTGAACAATATTTCAGTAATTTAAGTATTGCATTGACAAAAACACGAAAGGTACTTTCCTGTCATTTAAATCAAAAATCCGGCTTCAATGCGGTCATCTCCGACCGCGGAACTCTTGTCTTTCTTAAACTGCTTCAAGAATGTCTCTAACATTTTCACAGTTGAATGAATGTAATGTGTTGATGATTGTAAGTAAGTAATTTTTGCTGCATCAAATTTTTTCAGAATTGTTTCCCTCTGTTTTTCCACTACAATATGGAATATATAGTCTCACAGTTTTGTGTTTTCAACTCCTATCTAACTACTGGAGGGATCTTACTTACATTTTTACAGCTCCTAAATATATGTAGATGATTGTAAAGAAAGGAATTTCGGCTGCAAAGTCTTTTAGCAGTATAATGGCCGTTTGGTCTTTATTTTACTATGGAATATATAGTCCCAACATTTTTGTTGTTAAATTCTCTGCAACTAATTGGTGACTCTTGCTCAAACTTTGAAATCTGAATGTGGAAATGATTGTGAAAAGAATTTAGACTGTGATAAGTATTGACCCTTTGCAGTTTTGTCCGCTATTGAATATAGAGCGGATATGTCTGTGCTCAAACATGTGTTGTGGGGCCATCAGTGTCTGTGACACATTTTTAGTGTCCATTCCGATGTATGACTCTTTCATTCAACCATGGTTTATTGGTTAATAAGCAATTGTACATTCAAAAACATATCTTAACAGGACACAACAACAGATCTTCGCATAATCAGAATTGTTATTATCTTAAACCACATTAAAACTCACTTTTAGGCATCTGTAGATCCTTTGAAAATCAAATGAAATTAAAGACCTTTCTTACTAGATTCAAGCTTTAACCCTTTCAGTGCGGGAACCGAATTTTAAAGGCCTTTGCAAACAGTTTAGATCCAGATGAGACGCCACAAAACGTGGCGTCTCATCAAGATCCAAACTGTTTGCTATTCAGATAGTATTCTTTTAAAAAAAATGAAGAAAATGCTAATTTTAGAAATTTAGCAGACGACATTTTAGCAGACGACAAATTTCCCAGCATGCAAAGGGTTAAAGGCTTCATTTCAAACACTAAGATACTGATGAGCAGCAACAAGCATAAAACCTGAACAGACTGCGATTTACTGACAGGCTGATCTGGTTTCATGCTGTTTGCACATAGAAATTGTCGTTTTGCTTCTGAGTGGGAAAGGGTTAACAAAATCTTTGTTTCAGATACATACACGAGCCCTTAGACCCATATGCCCTGCCCATGGACAAACGGCATCGCCCGAAATACCCCTACAAGACAGTGGGATGCGTGTTTAACCACCAGTCCTTCTATGCAAATAATCAGGTTAGTCTCTACAATACAGGTAGTTGTGTTTATGATGTTTTTTTTCGACTGAAAATCTGTTTGCTTTTAGGCAATTCATTTACAGTGCTTTCCATGGGCCACGCCGAATATTTTGAAAGCTGATTTACAATCTTCCTACAATTTTATGTATTTATTTAATGCTTTCCGGTGGTTTACAGAGAAATATCAGTGAATTAAAACTGATAATTTCACTGTTTCAAACAGTGGAAATTATCAGTGAAAATTATCGATAATTTTATTGTTTACTGTGAAATGACGTCATTTTTTGACGAAATGACATCATTATCCCAGCGAAATTCTTGAGTTAAACTCTTTAGCAATATATATAAAATGTGAAAAAAAGCATAAAATAAAAAGAAAATTTGTTGGATTTGGTGGATTATTGATTTTTATTCACTCGTGATCATAGAAAATATATATTTTCACTTGTGGCTGCGCCACTCGTGAAAATATCATTTTCTATGATCACTCGTGAATTAAAATCGATAATCCACCGAATCCAACAAATATCCTCTACCGGTATCTATTTACCATATAAATATAATTTTAATTATATTAAGCTTGAAAAAAAATTCACAGAGAATACTGGGTTAGTGTTAAATATAGATAAGTATACTTAGATGCAGCTCAGAAAACCTTCACAATGAGCCTGTAGGGGAGAGAAAAAAACAACTTGTATCTGTGTTCAATACATACCTGCTATTCTATTTATCCCATCATTTTGCGTTTTTAGTATCTTCCTTTAAAACCAAAACAAAAGAAAATGTCTGGAAAAAAATGTCGCTTTAACATCTAATTAGATCATAAAAATAAACAAAATCAATGCTTTTTTGCATTATCAGCAGTGTTTAATACACCAACTTTTATCAGATGGGTTTTATCTTCTTAATGCGCTTATGAAGATTGGAGAAAAAAATATTAATGCAACCACATACAAGTCAATTTCCTCCAGAAGGTTCATCAGCTAATGTATGAACAATAAAAAGAAAATTGTTATTGTTTCACTGATTTCATTACATTTTTATGCCCCCCTTCGAAGAAGAGGGGGTATATTGCTGTGCTCATGTCGGTCTGTCGGTCGGTCGGTCTGTCGGTCTGTGGGTCCGTCCACCAGGTGGTTGTCAGACGATAACTCAAGAACGCTTGGGCCTAGGATCATGAAACTTCATAGGTACATTGATCATGACTCGCAGATGACCCCTATTGATTTTGAGGTCACTAGGTCAAAGGTCAAGGTCACCGTGACCAGAAATAGTTTAATGGTTTTTTAATGATAACTCAAGAACGCATACGCCTAGGATCATGAAACTTCATGGGTAGATTGATCATGACTTGCAGATGACCCCTATTGATTTTGAGGTCACTAGGTCAAAGGTCAAGGTCACGGTGACCCGAAATAGTAAAATGGTTTCCGGATGATAACTCAATAACGCATACGCCTAGGATCATGAAACTTCATGGGTAGATTGATCATGACTCGTAGATGACCCCTATAGATTTTGAGGTCACTAGGTCAAAGGTCAAGGTCACGGTGACCCGAAATAGTAAAATGGTTTTCGGATGATAACTCAAGAACGCATACGCCTAGGATCATGAAACTTCATAGGTAGATTGATAATGACTTGCAGATGACCCCTATTGATTTTGAGGTCACAAGGTCAAGGTCACGGTGACCCGAAATAGTAAAATGATTTTCGGATGATTACTCAAGTACGCTTTTGCCTAGGAACATGAAACTTCATAGGTACATTGATCGTGACCCGCAGATGACCCCTATTGATTTTCAGGTCACTAGGTCAAAGGTCAAGGTCACAGTGACAAAAATCGTATTTACACAATGGCTGCCACTACAATGGACAGCCCATATGGGGGGCATGCATGTTTTACAAACAGCCCTTGTATGTGGTTTGACTGGTAAAATGTCAATAAGAACTATTATTGCAAGTTTCATTTTAAGAAATAATTAAAAATAATTGACGTTTGGTTTTGAAAATGCTCAGCAAGTAAATTAAACATGCAAACAATGTTTATGCCCCGCTTCGAAGAAGAGGGGGTATATTGCTTTGCACATGTCGGTCGGTCTGTCAGTCTGTGGGTCCGTCCACCAGGTGGTTTCAGGATGATAACTCAAGAACGCTTTGGCCTAGGATCATGAAACTTAATAGGAACATTGATCATGATTCGCAGATGACCTCTATTGATTTTGAGGTCACTAGGTCAAAGGTCAAGGTCACGGTGACCCGAAATAGTAAAATGGTTTCCGGATGATAACTCAAGAACGCTTAGGCATAGGATCATGAAACTTGATAGGTAGATTGATCATGACTTGCAGATGACCCCTATAGATTTTCAGGTCACTAGGTCAAAGGTCAAGGTCACATCAACCTGAATAGTAAAATGGTTTCCGGATGAAAACTCAAGAACGCTTAGGCGTAGGATCATGAAACTTGATAGGTAGATTGATCATGACTCGCAGATGACCCCTATTGATTTTCAGGTCACTAGGTCAAAGGTCAAGGTCACAGTTACCAGAAATAGTAAAATGGTTTCCGGATTATAACTCAAGAACGCTTATGCCTAGGATCATGAAACTTCATAGGTAGATTGATTAATGCTGGCAGATGACCCCTATTGATTTTCAGGTCACTAGGTCAAAGATGAAGGTCACAGTGACCCGAAATAGTAAAATGGTTTCCGGATGATAACTCAATAAAGCCTATGGCTAGGATCATGAAACTTCATAGGTACATTGATCATGACTAGCAGATGACCCCTATTGATTTTCAGGTCACTAGGTCAAAGGTCAAGGTCACAGTGACCCGAAGTAGTAAAATTGTTTCCGGATGATAACTCAAGAAGGCTTATGCCTAGGATCATGAAACTTGAAAGGTAGATTGATCATGACTTGCAGTTGACCCATATTGATTTTCAGGTCACTTTATCAAAGGTTTAGGTCACGGTGACCTGAAATAGTAAAATGGTTTCCGGATGATAACTCAAGAACGCTAATGGCTACAATCATGAAACGTCATAGGTACATTGATCATGACTCGCAGATGACCCTTATTGATTTTGAGGTCACTAGGTCAAAGGTCAAGGTCATGGTGACCCGAAATAGAAAAATGGTTTCTGGATGATAACTCAAGAACGCTTATACCTAGGATCATGAAACTTCATAGGTACATTGATCATGACTCGCAGATGACCCCTATAGATTTTGAGGTCACTAGGTCAAAGGTCAAGTTCACGGTGACCCGAAATAGTAAAATGGTTTCGGGATGATAACTCAAGAACGCTTAGGCCTAGGATCATGAAACTTGATATGTAGATTGATCATGACTCGCAGATGACCCCTATTGATTTTCAGGTCACTAGGTCAAAGGTCACGGTCAAGGTGACCTGAAATAGTAAAATGGTTTCTGGATGATGACTCAAGAACGCTTATGGCTAGGATCATGAAACTTCATAGGTACATTGATCATGACTGGCAGATGACCCCTATTGATTTTCATGTTACTAGGTCAAAGGTCAAGGTCACAGTGACAAAAACATATTCACACAATGGCTGTCACTACAACAGAGAGCCCATATGGGGGGCATGCATGTTTTACAAACAGCCCTTGTTTACATTTTTAGTTGCTCATATAAAGATAAGTCAAGTTATATTTACACAGAACAAGTTCCACTCTTTCTGATATATTTCTCCTAAATAGGCTTTTTCAAAGTTTGTTTTAACAAATTAATCACATTTTCTTTCTATTTCTCAACACAAACAATTATATAACGACGTCAAAAAACAAATAAACAGGAAATGACGTCATGACGTTAAAACGGCAGTGACGCTATTTAGCACCAGAAGCACATGCATGAAAAATTCACTGTAACAGTAATAATGATAATGAAAATATAAATATTCCTATAATGAGAAAATTAATCATAAACTAATTATTTAAACAAAGATAATAATAATAATATAATAATAATAATGACAAACAATAATAATAATACAAAAAATATATAAAAATAATAAAAATGAGATCAATAATTGTATTAAAAATGTCATTAATATAGTATAATGATGAGTATCATTATTATAAAAACACATATATTGTACTATTTGCAAAAAATACAACAAATGATTAAAGTAATTAAATTAATAAAAACTGAATTTATTTTAATAATAAATCAATTATGAAAATAATAACTATACTACTGCTTAAAATGATAGTACATGATTGTGTTATAATACTAATTATAATAACTATTTTATTAATAATACTTATAATAAAAATAATAATATACTCGTAAAAATATCAATATTACCAAAACGTCATTATCATTAAACTTATCATCATCAACACCATCATCATCATCACTATCATCATCGTAATCTAACTATATTATCACATTAATTATAATTATTAAGACCTTAAAATAGTTATCATCGTCAATTATTGACAATTGAATTATTTTATTTAATTGAATATTGTTTTTGTGATAATATACATGCATCAGCCTCTGACATTTAATTTCACTGTCTATATTGTTGCCATAATATTTCGGAGGTTGATTTTGTATTCATTCCATTGGGAACCTCTGTTTTGAGTTTTTGGATCCATGACAATTCTTTTAGTTTTCGATACGATACCGAATCATCCCAAATACACTGGAGTATGCTGACACCCATGTCGTCAATACCATGTTCGAGGGAGTTGAAATGTTCGGCAACTGGTTTTTCCCTTTGGAGTCTGACATCCGCTTCGTGTTCTTTCAGTCTTTGTTTTAATGACCTCTTGGTTTCACCCAAATACACACTATTTTGACATTTGAGGCAGTTAATGCCATAAATAATGTTTTATGTCTCACAACTTTGCCTTTTTGATAAGAAAACTCCTTCTATGCCGCCATTATTGTGTAGACCTCTTCCTCATATGTCACAAACAACACATTTACCTGTACATCTTGCATCTTGGTTCAACCCGCTACTGACAACACGATTTGTTTTCCCATGAACGAGAACATCAGAGATATTTCTATCCCTTCTATATGCAATAAGCGGGGTTGTAGTGAACACCTCTTTCATCTTTTCCGACTGATGTAGCAAAGGTAGGTGTTTTTGTACGATACTGTGGATATTCTGTAGTTTTCTTGAATATGGCAGAACAAGAGGTACTCTTTTGTTGTCTTCCTTATTATTTTTACTTGGTTTTAAGAGATTTTCCCTGCTTAATTTATCAGCACGTTGAAACTGTCTATCAAGTAACTTGCCACTTAATCCACGCTTTCTAAGATGGTGTCTTAGTTTTAGTTTCTGGTGTTGATAATCACCTTCATTGGAGCATATTCTTTTGAGTCTTATGGCCTGGCTGTATGGAATGGATTCTTTTGTTTTTGTAGGATGGCTTGACTTTTGATTCGGATACATGTGTTTGTCGGTGGGTTTAGTATATAATGATGTAGTCAACTTTGCCTCTTCGAGTTTAACAATTGTATCCAAAAATTCTATCTGGTTTGCATTCACTCTCATTTCTACCTGTATGGTTTCGTCGATCTTATTGGCATGTTCTAGGAATTTATCAAGCTGATTCCTTTCATGAGTCCAAAGCCCAAACCCGTCATTAATAAACCTCTTATAAAAGATTGGTAGACATTCATATTCCATCAGCTGTTCATCCCATTTATGCATGTAGCTGCATGCATAATTTCTTCCTAGCTTCGCTTGTATGGCAACACCCTTTATCTGTTTATTTACTGTTGTTTTAGTTAAATAAGTAATATTAATGCAAGCTTAATGCAATGCCTCAGTTTATTATGCTCCCCCAAAATTTCTTTTGGGGGGAGCATATCGTCGGGGCTTCGTCTGTCCGTGCGTGTGTGGGTGCAACTGTCTGTCCATCCGTGCACAATTTTTGTCCAGGCTGTTTCTCAGCAACTAATGACCGGAATTCAATGAAACTTTATGGAAGCTTCACTACCAAGAGGAGATGTGCATATTATCAGCGGGTTCTGGTCGGATGATTTTTCACAGAGTTTTGGCCCTTTGAATTTTTCTTTAAAAAAATTCTTGTCCCCCCAAAATACTGTGTCCTCAAGATGTTTCCTTTTATCTGAATATATAGTGCAATATTGTGACAAAAAAACCTTTGGGGAGCATCACCCGTCTCCGACGGTTTCTTGTTATAAATTATATTAATGTAATATTTATTGAAGCTGTACAAAGCTTGGAAATACTGTAACAAAAAGTCAAGATTTGATTACATGGCACAACGCAGGAAAAATAATTGATTAAGTCTTATCTAAGAAAAACCTAATTTTGGGAAAACGGGGCTTAATGTACATGCATAAAGACTCTACCCAGATTAGCTTGTGCAGTCTGCACAGGCTAATCAGGGACTACACTTTCGCTTAAACTGGATTTTTGCTAAGAAGAGACTTCCTTGAAGCAAAAAAATGTTTCGTCCCTGAGTAGCTTGTTTGCACCGCACAGGCTAATCTGTGACAACACTTTACGCACATGTTTAAGGCCATGTTATCCAAGGGCGCATCTCATATTGTACTTTTTTCCTATTACTCAGCCAACAGACAACATAGAAGTGTGCCAATTCAACCTGCGTGATGACGCCCGTTGGAAGTCCATGTCACATGACGCGATCATGTCGGTGTGCGGCAGTGGCGCTTCCCCAGTGTGGCCCCAGTTTCCTCCCCTATCTGCATCTACAATCGACCCAGCCCTGGCCAGCAACGACCTTGAGCAACAGTTGAGAGTGCTAGTCATGGAACATCGAAGGGTATGAGTGTATATTGTTTACGCAGTTTTTTATGCCCCCAAAGGAGGGCATATAGTGATCGCACTGTTCATCCGTCTGTCTGTTACACTTTGCGTTTAGGTTCGAAAAATGCTCATAACTTCTATGTCGCTTCAGATGTAACCTTCATATTTGGTATATGGACATGACTTTTTCATAGGCACACAAATTTTGACCCCCTTGACCTTGAACTTAGGGTCCGTGTTAAGTATCAAAATCTGCGTTTAGGTTTCGAAAAATGCTCATTACTTCCATCTAAGCGTTTTTATTGGGGGCATATGTTATGGAGACAGCTCTTGTTTTTTTTTAACCCTTTCAATGCTGGAACTGAATTTTGAAGGCCTTTGCAAACAGTTTGGATCCAGATGAGACGCCACAGAACGTCTCATCAGGATCCAAACTGTTTGCTATTCTGATAGTATTCTTTGAAAAAAAATCAAAGAAAATGCTAATTTTAGAATTTCAGCAAACGACATTTTTGCAGACAACAAATTTCCCAGCATGCAAAGGGTTAAGTTAAAACCTATTTGAGCATCGCTCCTGTCATGGAAGTCAACTGTATAACAGTTTAATATTTACCCTGGTGTTGTTTTAGTTAAAAGCTTTTTGAGCCTATCTCATGGAAAACTGGGTTTAATGCATGTGCATAAAGTGTTGTCCAAGCTTAGCCGGTGCAACACGCACAGTCAGGGACAACACTTTCAGCTTTGATGGTATTTTTTGTTTAAAAGAAGTATCTTCTTAACCCTTTGCATGCTGGGAAATTTGTCGTCTGCTAAAATGTCGTCTGCTGTTTTTCTAAAATAAGCATTTTCTTCGATTATTTTTTCAAAGAATACTATCAGAATAGCAAACAGTTTGGATCCCGATGAGACGCCATGTTCTGTGGCGTCTCATCTGGATCCAAACTGTTTGCAAAGGCCTTCAAAATTCAGTTCCAGCAGTGAAAGAGTTCTGTGGCGTCTCATCTGGATCCAAACTGTTTGCAAACGCCTTTAAAATTCAGTTCCAGCGCTGAAAGGGTTAACAAGAATACAGTTTAGGTGGAAAGTGTCATCCCTTATTATCCTGCTGGAACTGCACTGGCTTATCTGGGACAAGACTTTATGAACATGCATTCAGCCTCATATTCCCAGACAAGGCTAATTTATTTTAGCTTGAGCCACTTATTGGAAGGTTCTTGGGAAGAACCAGTACCTGGTGTACCTTAGAACTCTCCCTTATTCTCTCCCTTATTGAGAAACAAACCCTTGACTCTGTGGCCACAATAATTGTTGCTTTTTATGTCCCCCAGTAAATATTGTTTTTGCCCTGTCTTTTTGTTGGTTTGCGTCAAACTTTAACATAGGCCATAACTTTTGCAATATTGAAGCTAGCAACTTGATATTTGGCATGCATGTGTATCTCATGGAGCTGCACATTTTGAGTGGTGACAGGTCAAGGTCATCATTCAAGGTTAAAAATCAAATATATGTGGGGGACATAGTGTTTCACAAACACATCGTGTTAATCTATGCATTCTTTTTCATGGAAAACTGGGCTAAAGGCATGTAATTAAAGATTCATCCTAGATCAGCATGTGAAGTCTGCACAGGTCAATCAGGGATGATACTTTCCAGCACAGGTTAATCAGGGATGATACTTTCCTGCACAGGTTAATCAGGGATGATACTTTCCTTCACAGGTTAATCAGGGATGATACTTTCCTGCACAGGTTAATCAGGGATGATACTTTCCAGCACAGGTTAATCAGGGAAGATACTTTCCAGCACAGGTTAATCAGGGATGATACTTTCCTGCACAGGTTAATCAGGGATGATACTTTCCAGCACAGGTTAATCAGGGATGATACTTTCCTGCACAGGTTAATCAGGGATGATACTTTCCTGCACAGGTTAATCAGGGATGATACTTTCCTGCACAGGTTAATCAGGGATGATACTTTCCTGCACAGGTTAATCAGGGATGATACTTTCCTGCACAGGTTATTCAGGGATGATACTTTCCTTCACAGGATAATCAGGGATGATACTTTTCTGCACAGGTTAATCAGGGATGATACTTTCCTTCTTTATGGAATTTTTCGTTTAAAGAAAGTATTTTCTAAACAAAAATCCAGTTGAGGCGTTATCAGTGATAAACCTGTGGGACAATTATTTACACAAGCACATTAAGCCCAGTTTTTCCAGAACACGCCTCAAGAATTTGCATGTTATTGAGTGGATTGATAGCTGAGGTCAAGCTTCAGTTTCTGCTCCACACCACATTTTATTTAATTTCATGAAACCTCACTTGGATACCTTTTATTAAGACCTCGCTTGGGATTGCATGACAGGGTTGTCAAGTTAATGGTACACTATTTTTAAGTAGAAAAATGTTTTCTTCTCAATAACCTATGCCTACATTGAGCTTTTTTAATGAAATTCATGAAACTTCTTTTGTTTATCGGTTAAAAGGATCAATATCTCTATAACTAAAAAAAAAAGAAAACAATATAAATTTGGTTGAAGTTCAGTACACAAAAAGGGTAAAAAATGAGTTTCTTTGTAATATAATATTTCTTGTTCATTATTGTTTTAATACCTACCAAAGTTTTTCAAGTGACTCCTTTCACCATCACAAGATTCTTGCCAGAGTTGTTATTTAATATCCTTGAATCACATCACTTAAACAACTTGGTAGATTTTGAGATAATCTCTGAGAAATTATAATTATTTGTCTTAATATATTGCAACCCATGCATAACACCTGTATGGCAGATTTTTTGACATGTGCAAATTATGTTTGGACTAATATACAGTTTTTAATATAATGTAGATTTACTAAAAATTAGTTGTAACCCATGTAAGAATCAAAATATTGATTATTTAAAAAAAAAATGGGGGGGGATAAAACACAGAACTGTAATATTTTCATTTTGAGGCCAATCTAGATACATTCCTATATATCTATCTAACTTTTATCAGGAGTTTTTAGTAAATCAACAATTAATAATAATATGATGGTGAATGTAGTCACTTGAAAAACTTTGGTAGGTTTTTTAACAATTAAATGTATGTATTAATTACTAATTGCCAATCAACTTTCATGATAAACTATTGATTTTAATGTTCCAGGACATGGGCCTCACCACAGTATGGGATGATCAACTGAGTTACCTGCTATCACCGTCCCTTGCTGCCTATGAAATAGAGAGAACAATTGGTATGGTGACTTTAACCCTTTATATATAACAACATTAACTACATATATCCTACTTTTACAGCGAATTTGGTTGATTAAAGCCACGTTCATTAAATTTCTGCTTTAAACCACGGCACGAAATGACGTCATTTTTTCGACAAAATGACGTCATAAATCCAGCAAAATTATCAAGTTAAACTAATTTTGTTTAAATAAAAAGGTTTACTGAATAAAAAGTGGGATTAATAGAATAATAAGGCTCGTGCTTTTTGTTTTCTAAACCTTGCATGATAAACCTGATCTATAATCAACACTAACCTATTATTCTCTATATACATGATCTTATACTACCATAGTACAACACCACTAACTATGAATACTGCCATCTTGTGTACTCCCATGAAAAAAAACCGTTTGTATGATAGAAAAACCACAGCACGTGGTTCATTTGTAGGGCAGCAAGATTGCATGAAGGATAACTTTGTCCAGCAGCGATGAATTTTCTGATTAACTTTCATAAATTATTAGTCAGAATGTCGCATGCAAAAGCTGGTCCCTATGTCAGAGGTCAATGTAACAATTCATGGTCAAATGTAGGAAATTTTTACTCTACATTTTGTCTGGAGCATAACTTTGTCGAGCATGGATGAACTTTCAAATAAGTTGCCATAAGGTATTGTGATATCAGCATGATTAGATTGAGTGTGGCTCATATGACATATGTCTCAAGGTCAAAGGTAAAGGTTACATTTTAAGGTCAAAGATCAAATTTAGGAAATCACTATAACTCTTTGTCCAGCATATAACTTTGTCTAGAAAGAATGGATTTTGAAATAACTTTGCAGAAATGACTCGTATGATAAAACACAGTATCATGTGCAAAAACCGGGTCCCTGAGTGAAAGTTCAAGGTTACAATTCAAGGTCGAAGTTAAAATTTAGTATTGTAAAATACCTTACTGAAGTGATCTGGGTGATAAGACAGATTATTGCACATGAAGAGCAGTGGTCACAAGGTCATAATTCAGGATCCAAGGTAAAGAAAGACAAATCAATCAAGACTTTGTCCGATCTTTTTTTAAAGTTGAAAGGTTTATATTAGGATCATAGACACTCTTGTTCTACTTCCAATTTCTGTAACATATTTATTCTCTATATAACACTATTAGCAAAAAATGTCATCTCAAAAAGTATACGGGCCAAATGTAATATTAAACTTCAAGGTAGTACCATCTTGTAAGTTTAATGGAATCAATGGCCTGGAGTCAGAACTAGCCACACCCATCACAGGCCACTGGGTCCAATAATGTTATTATGTATATATACTTATAAACCCCAAGGTCGAAAGGTATAATGTTTATGTAAAATTGCATTATTGTTCTCTACAAAATTTGTTCAGATTATGTCAGTTGCTCATAACTGGCTATGCCCAAGGGTCCAATTTATCATGCAGCATTGGAGGGTACTCGTAACTATAGTGACATGTTCTAGTTAGTTCAGTATCCTTTGCACCTTAAAAGAATAAATTACCTTTGTTCATAAGACATTCGGTGAAGCTTGCCCATAAATATTTCCGTGACCTTTGCCCATGATTCGAAAAGTGACCTTGTCTTGCAGGTTTGACCCCTGGCAACGAGGAGTTTTCCGACTCCATCAATCAGGCAGTTCCAGATGGTCACACATTCAAGGGATATCCGGCACAGTTCACACACCGAAATGCCAGAAAAATATTTGCCACTTGCCTCAGGTATGTAAATAAAATAAATAAGTCCCCATTTTCTCAGCTATAAAAACTATAATGTTTTGTCCCACTTAACTTTGGTGTGTAAACAATAGAGTTTGTTCCATTAAACTCATCTATGTAACAATAAGGTGTTGTTGTTTTTTCCTTGTGTCATAACTATGTAAAGAATAGTTATTTTACCAACTTGCTTCAGGGTATGCAAACACAAGGTTTTTTAACCACAGTTTTGTCTTTTCTACAACTGAAAGAAACAGTTCTTAAAACAGAGGAATTGCATTTGTTTATTCCATTTAATGGATATTATGGAGGGCATAAGAAAAAGTATGTCACCCTCCATATCGAGCTTTCCTTAGTTGTCTTTAATAGCTTTAATTGTGATTGGACAAAACTTGATATTGGAACAACCCCTTAGTAAGCCACCTTGGGCATTATCTGATCTTAACATCACTGGGAAATTAGTTAGTCGTTGTGAAATGAAAGCTACGCATGATGCCAATGTCAATTAACAACCTGTGTAGCTCTGATGCGTGGCCATATAAAGAATCTAACAACCATGTTGTTGAAAACTACATGACAATTTCTATCATAGTTAATTGACTAATATTCAATGATAAAGCAAAAAAAGTAATGCTTAATACTGCTTTATTTCTACATAGACACGAATATTGCTTGCCGGTCAAAACTCCACATCAGTTTTTATTGATTGATAAACAATAATACATAATACTGCTTAACCCTTTGGCTCTGAGTCACTCGCAGGCTGTTCAGGTTTTATGCTGTTTGCTGCTCATCAGTACCTAAGAGCTGAAGATAAGGCTTTATAAAACTAATCTGCCAAGAAATGTTTTTAATTATTAAAGGGACAACACATGCATCAAAGTGTGTAACTGAATGGTAAAGGATTTAATCTTTAAGTCGTCTTTCCATTATTATCCACAGACATAAGGACTGTGAGCCAATCATTCATTGCCGTGGTGACCATGTACGTATGGCTGTGAGGGTGTTAGTGCGCCCGTATCCAGAGTCCACCTGCGCCACATGGATCATGTTTGCTTGCAAATACAAGTGTATAGTTTGATTTATAGCAATTACAAGTGTATTGTTTGATTTATTGCCAATACAAGTGAATTGTTTGATTCATAGCCAATACAAGTGAATTGTTTGATTCATAGCCTATACAAGTGTATAGTTTGATTCATAGCAAATAAAAGTGAATTGTTTGATTTATTGCAAATATAAGTTCATTGCTTGATTTATAGCAAATACAAGTGTATTGTTTGATTCATAGCAAATACAAGTTTATTGGTTTATTCATAGCAAATACACATGTTTTGTATGATTCATAGCAAATACGAAATTTTTGTTTGATTCATAGCAAATACAAGTGTACTGTTTGATTCATAGCAAATACAATTGTATTGTTTGATTCATAGCAAAAATAAGTGTATTGATTGATTCATAACAAATACAAGTGTATTGTTTGATTCTTAGCAAACACAAGTGTATTGTTCGAATACAATAGCAAATACAGGTATATTGTTTGATTCATAGCAAATACACATGTATTGTTTGATATATAGCAAAAACAAGTGTATTGTGTGATTCATAGTAAATACAAGTGTATTGTTTGATTCATTTGATTTATAGCGAATTCATGTTTTTGGAACGCACATACTGAGCCTACGAAAAAACATTGTATATTGCAGAAAAGGTGTGAAATCTTTGTTTATCTGATAGAACCGAATCTGTTTGTTTAATAGTGATCTACAAAGCTGAAGATGAGAGCCTTGAATTTAGTTTGTACAAGAATTATGTGATACTTATCGGATCTCTGTGTTTTGGTTACCAAAAGCTAGACATTTTATAATTCTATCAAAAGTTTGTAAAATTATTACCAGAGCATGATGAGCTATTGGGATCCACATGTTTCTTCTAAATATGGTGAAAATTGGTCAGAATGTTATCTAGGGGCATGTGCATCCAAAAATTTGGTTTACCAGATCAAATCTTAGAAATACATTCTCAGCAATGTAGAGGCAACATATGACACAGTTGTGATACATTTTAGTCAGAAAATTTGTCTTGACAATATCTAGGCCAGGTTTAAGTCACCTGAGTCCATAAAACAAGGTCATCAGCTCAAATCTTATAAAAACTTTATTACCTCTCTATAAGCCACATTTATCACTCAATCTTGATAAAACTTGGTCAGAATGTTAATCTTAAGAACAGCAAGGCCAAGTCTGAATCTGGGTCACATGCGTCCACAAACTAGGTCAACTGGATAAACTAGGTCAACTGGATAAATCTTAAAAAATCCTTTTAGTGTTGTAGAAGCCACATTTATATTTCGATCTCGATGAAACTTGATCAGAATGGTCATCTTGACCATTTTTAGGTAACAGGTAAATAATCAGTTCAAATCTGGGTCATGTTTGTCCATAAGGTCAACTAGAAAATCTTAGAATAACATTATAACCACTCTAGAGGCCGCATTTATAACTGAATATGTAACGTTTATCTTTTACTGTTTCATCAGTAAAATAAATATATATATAGTTTATGATTTATGTGGCAATGTATTCATAGTTTGTTCTTGTATAGCCTAAAATAAAATACCTGAATATGGTGTTGTTCATATAGATACTGTGATATTAGACTTTAGAAAAACAATTGTTAGTAATATAACACAACTATTGTATCAACTAGATATACTATTGTATCTACTAGATACTGCATGTTTACATGGCCGACATATATTGTTATGCATTTTGTCTTGGAAATACAGTAAGTAAACGATTATACTGCCAACATGCCCATACTTTGTACTGGAATGCTAAAGTATTTTAATGTAGTTTAACTATCAATTTATCAAGGTTTAGCTGATAGACATTCTTCAATTCTTCATTGATCAAGAAGATAAATATGATAGATCCGATAGATCCTGCAAAGATGCTTGAGGCATTTTTGTTGTTTTATTAAACTATGATCAAATAACATAGTAGCGTTTGTGCCTTGTGGTAAGATAGATTGGCATTATGTTGTATGTTTTTGGCTTCGAGCATTAGTGACCACATGTTATGTATATATTTTTTGGATAATATTCCTAGGTATTTTGAGATTGTAAATTCATGTCCAGAGTTATTCATTTGATGTTCAGAGATGTTAATATGTCAGGTAACATGTATGTACGTTTTGTATTTTTTAAGACAGGTTTGTCTGAATGTCAATGACTGAATATAGTTTTATATGTTGTTTTTTTGTAAGTTTATTATATGTTTGATATTTATTAGAAAAAATTAGCAGCTAAACAAATAAGAATAAACATGAAGAAACATGTTTGATTTTATTTACATAAAATATATACCATAATTAACATTTCAACAACTCAATAAACTCATATTCGTTTAAGTTTAAATAAATTAATCAGACATGTTGAAAAAAAAGTAAAACATTATGCAATAAGATGCCATGCTATTTTATGAAGAACCGATAGCTGAGAAAATTAACCTGGCACTTAACTGAAAATGGCATATCCTATTTTTGTTTTCACACACGACATCTCATCCTAACAACATATTGATCTTTGTTTAAAATAAAGCATAACTTATGGAATCTCAAAAGTATTGTCGTTAAAATTATTCATAAAATGTGTACACCTAAAATCAGGCATATGGTGTGATAAATGAAATGTTTTTATCACATGCTATACCCGGTTTCCCATCTAATACAACCATTACATATTTTTTTTATTACACATGTGTAATGCAACATTTTTAAGCGTTTTCATTGGCTTAGTTTTCGTTTATTGACCAATTGCATTTTGTTAATTTGCTGAAATGACGTTGCAACGTCAAATGACGTCACGAAATGTAAACAACATTTGGGATTTATCATTATGTTTGTGTAAATATTTAATTTGCTCATTTAAAAGCGTGTGATAAAAACGATCTGACACTCATTGTCATATCATACCATATTTTATTAAACTCGTCCAGGAAATTCGTTAGTAAGCTCGACAAAGGCTCGCTTTCTAACAAAATTCCTGAATTTGTTTAATAAAATATGGTATGATATGACAACTCATGCCAGATCCTATATTTATTAACTACGTTTTACTTGATTCCCTAACAACCCAAATCTAGATTTATCAGGGGGAAATCTTAGAAATACCTTGAAAATAAACCTACTCCCGAAGCCACATTTATTACTGAGTCTTAAGATACTTAATTTATAAGCAACATTTAAATCTCAGTCATGTGTGTCCAGAAATAAAGTTGACATGTCAAATCTTAGAAATAATAATATTTCCTTTAAATACTGAGTGTACTCAATGATAAAGCACATGCTGTAATGAATGAAATATTTGCAATAAGAACGTTTTACTTGATTCCCTGACCCAATGTTTAAACCTAGAGACATATGCAAAAATACATAAACCACTTTAAATATATCAATACACAATATTTTTAAATGTGTATTAAGAAAACAAATTGATTTACAAATTGTTTTAAACAATTTATACTAATATGATGTCTGCGCAATTTGAGTATTAGATATAAATGCATTCTATTTTGATAACAAAATATATTTTACCCAGTTTGGTGGCAAATCAACGTTAAATGAAACAAACCTCTTGATGTAGCATTGGCATGCATTCAATAATTCTATGCTATATTCTTCACACAGTTTCGCTGCTATGGACATTTCTTACATTTTGGGTTATTGAAATCTTTGTCTATCTGTTTAGATGTTACTACAATTTGTCATCAAATAGTAGATTGAGATATATCACAACAAATTGATACTTTTAAGTTCATATAAATATATTATGAATGTTTTATTGCATTAGCCTTTTTACTTTTTCGTTCCGACATAAAGCACGTGACTTTTTTTGCAAATACAGCAGATGTCCTGATGATGAAACATGTTGAAAAACATAAAAGAAAGGCATGCAACTCTATGGGAAATGTGTTAGCTGACAACTGTCTTAAAATCTTCATCACGGAATCACTCTTAACTTACCTGGTAAATTATTTTTAATATAACTGTTTGTTCAATGTATCAATAGGTTAAACACATGTTTATACAAAATAGGAACACAGATGTCAATCTTCGATCCCATCACAATGTGTGTCCGCAGTTGTCGTGGACCCATCATAATGTGTGTCCTCAGTTGTCTGGAGCCCATTATAATGTGTGTCCTCAGTTGTCGGGATCCCATTATAATGTGTGTCCTCAGTTGTCGGGAGCCCATTATAATGTGTGTCCTCAGTTGTCTGGAGCCCATTATAATGTGTGTCCTCAGTTGTCGGGAGCCCATTATAATGTGTGTCCTCAGTTGTCTGGAGCCCATTATAATGTGTGTCCTCAGTTGTCGGGAACCCATTATAATGTATGTTCTCAGTTGTCTGGAGCCCATTAGAATGTGTGTCCTCAGTTGTCAGGAGCCCATCATAATGTGTCCGCAGATGACGGGAGCCCATCATAATGTGTGTCCGCAGATGTTGGGAGCCCATCATTATGTGTGTCCTCAGTTGTCGGGAGCCCATCATTATGTGTGTCCTCAGTTGTCGTGGACTCATCATAATGTATGTCCTCAGTTGTCGGGAGCCCATCATTATGTGTGTCCTCAGTTGTCGGGAGCCCATCATAATGTGTGTCCTCAGTTGTCGGGAGCCCATCATTATGTGTGTCCTCAGTTGTCCTTGACCCATCATTATGTATGTCCTCAGTTGTCGGGAGCCCATTATAATGTGTATCCGCAGAGGTCGGGGAGCCCATTATAATGTGTGTCCTCAAATGTCGGGACCCTATCATAATGTGTGTCTTTAGTTGTCGGGAGCCCATCATAATGTGTGTCCTCAGTTGTCGGGACCTCATCATAAGTCTGTCCTCAGTTGTGGGGATCGCATCATTATTTGTGTTCTCAGTTGTCGGGACCTTGTCATAAGTGTGTCTTCAGTTGTCATATTTGTGTCTCCACTTGTCATAAGTGTGTCCTTAGTTGTTATAAGTGTGTCCTCTATTGTCATAAGTATTTCCTCAGTTGTCATAAGTAGGTACTCAGTTGTCATAAGTATGTCCTCAGTTGTCATATTTAGGTCCTCAGTTGCTATAAGTATGTCCTCTCCCTTCCCAAATAAGTGTGTAAAACTCGAGTTAAACACGGGTTTTATCCGTGTTAAACCAAGCGGTATTGGCAGTTGGTTAAAGTGGGTCTTTTTAGCCTACCGACTTGGTTAAAACTATGTAAAACACAGAAAAAACATACTTTTTACCATAGTGGGTTTTGGTAAGTTGGTTTTTAGTGGGTTTTGATATGTTGGTTTTTGTGAGTTTTGGTAAGTTGTTTTTTTCTGTGTTTAAAGTGGGTAGTTTTACCAACTTGGTTAAAACTGAGTAAAACACAGAAAAAACTCACTTGGTACACATATGTGGGTTTTGGTAAGTTGGTTTTTTGTGAGTTTTGGTGTGTTGGTTTTTTGTGGGTTTTGGTATGTTGGTTTTTTGTGGGTTTTGGTATGTTGGTTTTTTGTGAGTTTCGGTATGTTGGTTTTTTGTGTGTTACAAGGACTCACAAAAACCAACATACCAAAACACACAAAAAATCCATGGTTCTGGTCGTCGGCCTTTTACAGGAACTGGAAGTTACAAGTGAAGACGTGGACGCACTTGCCTCAGGTCCTCCAGGCAGCAACGCCTATGATGTCGTGTTTCGGGAAAAAGTTAAGTGCGACAGTTTTCTGAAATATCTCAATAAAGGCGCACGTAGGTTCAAGGACCTTGACTATGAATTTTCAATGTTTGGTCGCCAGATTGTCACCCTTAAGGTGCATTGGCTGCCGATATGTACCAGAGCCATGGTCATACACGACATCTTTGCAAAATATGGCAAAGTCATTTCCATTAGAAATGACATCCTTAAAGTAGGTGACTTTGAAACGGCGTCAGGAGTACGGTTGGTTACTTTGGAGGTATCGCAGACTGAAAAGGCTGCGATACCCCATGTTGTATCGTTTAAGTGTGGTGCAAAGGCCCTGGTGACGATGCAGGGACGTCCCCCCCTCTGCCTGAGGTGCATGGAGCTCGGGCACGTTAGAGGGGCATGTCCCGGTATCGTCACTGACGGGACTGCCCGTTTTTCAGGAACATGGGCTGACAGGGTCAGGCAGGGGGGGCCGAAGGCTTCCAAGGCAACAGATGAGGTGACCCCTTCAAAAGGACCAGGTATTGACGTTGCGCCAGATGGCTCACTCGAGCCCATTACTGAGGCCCACTGGCAGCAGGTGAAAAAGTCTAGGAAGGCCACTCCCAAGGACGCGCCTGCCACGAAGGAGCCGTCCAAGAAGGTCAAGACCGTCCAACTGGACCAAGTGGAGAGTCAAGGTGTCGAGGGGTCTGCGGCACCCGCGGACACCCCGACAGAGGTAGTTAAGACATCAGGAGGGGCCAAAGTGGCGAGTCAAGATGTCGAGGGGTCTGCGGCACCCGCGGACACCCCGACAGAGGTGGTTAGGACACCAGGAGGGGCCAAAGGTGAGGCACTTTTGGATTCAGTTCATGTCACGGATGACGGTGCCCATCATGAGATGGACACCGATATCCATGGCACAAAAAGGACCCGCTCAGAGGACAATGAATTTACGCCCATGCCCAAGAATAAGCCTGGTAAAGGCCCTGTTTCCTCACCCGAGGACCCATTTGATAACCTCTTTACACAGGACTCGGTAAAGGATGGGCTTCTGGCCAGCCAGTCGCCCCATCACAATGCTATGCCATATTGAACACAAAATTATAACTAGACTGTAAAATGGACTTTGATTATAGCACAATCCCAAACTCACCCATTATATGGGGTCTTGTTCATTTCATAAGTAACTTTTGCACACTGTTTACTGTGTATGTTGTGTTGAACTTTCTCAATAGTAGCATATGTGTATATGTAGACTGTGCAACTTTGTTGTACAGTCTGCGTGTACACATATGCACAGTTTTGTGTTCTCGCGTATTAAATTGCACTATGCCCGTAATACTTGTTATATATAAATTATATTGCACTATTCCCGTAAAAAGTGATAAATATCTAGAAATCAACATATATAAATACATGTACTGCTCATTTGTGTACTTATTGTTATTTTCATATAAACGTTATCAAACGTTTCAAATTATCCCCCCTTTTGTACTTCCTTTATACATTGGTATATATGTGTTTTTAGTTAAACCGCATTGTGTTGTTATCTCTGAAAATCTATTACTATTACACGTTTTTCATTACTCGTGTAAATCGTCTATTGTAAGATTTACTATGCATCGGTTGTTTTCACGGGCTAGCCTTAAATCTCAATCGATATACTCTACTACACTATGTTTTTATCGAGGTAGTTCGTTTAAGATTATAACATATGTTATAATGCTAATCTACTCCTGTTTGTACACATTTGCTTATATGTGTAAAAATATATCTTCCTATTTATATATGTTCTACTCATTCCCATTTATTTTAAATCAATTTCATTTCTATTCTCCCCATTTAAATCACAAATATGCGTCGTCTGCTGTATTTGTTATTTGCCAATATGAGTATAACCCGCCTCACGTTAGATTTACTATCTACCGTTTATTTTCTAGTAGTTTAAACATTCGCTTTAAATTTACACTGATATCGTCTGCTGTTTATTTAATCAATATAAATTGCCAGTTAGCTTTTGGTGCATGGACGCAGCCATCTTTTTTGTACAAGCGTCTATATGTTCTGTCCTCGAGTAACTCGCCCTGTGTTGTCTTTTTTGTCGACTGCTTTATTTCAAGTAGCTTTCTATTCTTGTTGTCTGCTTGGGTTTATTTTTACATTTTCAATACTAAACACCCTTGATGATTGCACAGCCATTTATTATTGTACATGACATTTTCAGCTTGTGTATTGTGTGCAGTTCACTTGTTCTAAAAATATCTAACGTCTTAAACGTTGGTTTGTCGTTCTGTAAAGTTATTTATAGTAATTTACCTGACAACCTCAGTTATAAACATTCTATACATAAATGGTGACGTCACTACGTTATTGTCACCTCTATACTTAGACGCATCACGCACCTCCATTTGGAGGCATTTATGACTACGACACAAAGAAGTCCGCGGATGAATGAAGAATTTGCTTTATAAGTAATCTTTCATGTTATGATTTAAAAGTTAAGTATAGTTTTGTTCAGTCTTACGGTCTTATGTTAGTATCAATTAAAATTTTCGTAAGTTTTCAACAATTTCGCTCTTTATTCATTTTTTTAAACTGTACTTTCACTTTCGGTTGTATAACAACATGTATCCTTTATTGGCGAAAGTTTGCAATGAAATAGCGTTTTCAAAACCGCTTAAAAAGTTTCAGAAGGTGCATCTGATGCATGTTATGAATAGACACAATGTCATAACTATATTGCCGACTAGTATGGGAACAATTTGGTATTTCAAGTGGCTCCATTTGCATTGCAAGAGAAGTTCAAATTGACTTGTTCAGTTTGTTAAATTTTGACACCCTAATTATATATTTTTTTATAAGTGCTTGATAGATTTTTTTCTTTAAATAATTAAGATCAATGAAAATTTTAGTAAAAGCACAGCATTGATGTTCTATGATGGTCATTTTTTAGTGGAATAGTATGTTACAATAAAACAATTATAACTAGTGTATTAATGAATTTAGATTAGGTGTCATCTTTAAATGGGGTAGTAATTCATTATATGAGATTAGCACATTATATAGTTGAAAAATAAATAACACTTTAATGACTTACCATAGTAAAATTAAGTAGCATAGAATGTGTTGCAGGTCATAAAATGTGAAACTGAAATTGAAGAAGGTTTACAAATATTTTACACTGACAACACTGTTGGTTTTCAAAAAAAAAATCCTTCCTATCTACCTGCCCTAGTTTTTTGGGGCAAATTTAAATATTATTAATATCATTGAGTTAAATTATTAAAATATCAATATGTTTTGATTACATTAGCTTATTTTATTATTAATAATAAATACTTTGCAAGGAAAGTCCAATTCTGTTTTAATTAGTCTTAATTAGGTACTAGTAAAATTGAAAATATCAGTGACATCCAAAACTTGGCTTATATGCATATGAATGCATATTTTCTTTGACAGTTACATAGTACCCTATTTAATTGGATTAAAAACAACAAATAACTATAGTTCTACAACCCAGCCCAAGTTGACTCAAACTGAATTAATTCATCAATTGATCCTATTTAATTATATTAAAAACAACATGTGTAAGATTTTGAGAATATCTCATGTATTCCTCTAGTATTCCTCTAGTACACCAACATGCACGTCTTACTAATGATTAACATGCACTCCTTAAACAGTTTAACAAAAATAATGAATGATTAATCAAAAGAAAACAACAAACAAGCTGCTTCATATAAAAAGTTAATTACATAAGATTACATAAGCAAAAAAATCATTTTGATAATAAATCAAGATTTTACTTCAACCAAACCATTATAAATTTATTGTGAGGAGGGGGGTAATGTAAGCACTAAAACTAAAATGGGGGAAATGTCTGGTGAGGGAACATCTTAGGGGGGGCGTCCGGAATTCCTGCTAAGGGCGACAGTGTTGTTAATGTGTCTTTAGAGGAAATAACTGAAGGAAAGTACTCATTGGTGTATGCCCATCCAGAAGCATTTCTGAGCATATCAATAGGAACAGCAATATTGAGTGCATTTGAAAGAGATATAACTGTTTCATGTATTGCTTTTGATGAAGCCCACAAATCATGGTCCTTTAATGGTAGCTTTCCTATTAGCGAATTTTATACTTATTTTTTACTCTACAATCTAGCTCTTTTGTCATAAAATGAGAAGTTTTATTATCCAACAGGTTTTGTGTTTGAACCTCACAAATTTTATAATACCAAAGTCCCATCATATAATCATCATCACAATCAGCAGCAGCATTATCATATTCATCATCATCATTGTTAGCAGCAGCATCATTGTGTTGTATTATCAGAATTCAATACAAATACAAACACAACCATTACAACTCTTACTACTACTACTACTAATTAATTAATTATCTACTACTACAACAAGAACAACAACTACGACTACTACTACTGATCTTACTTCTACTACTACTTGTCTACTACTACTACTACTACTACTACTACTACTACTACTTCTACTACTACTACTACTACTTCTACTACTACTACTACTACTACTACTACTACTACCACCACCACCACCACCACCACCACCACCACTACTACTACTACTACAACTACTACTACTTGGTACACCAGAACTTGTTGTCCATGGAGATGATAAGGAGAACTCCCAGAGTATTGATCGAACCCACGCCCAGCGGACATCATTCTCTACAGCATAGCGACCATGAATTAATATTTGACACCATGTACAACATAATTCACCTTATTACAAAAAACATGGAATTCACAAAGTGACTGAAAATGCTTTAAAATAAATGCAAATTTGAAATTTGAAACAAAACAACCTAAGCAATACATAATAAGAAACACTACATTATTGAAACACTGATACCATGAACATTTTAGGGTGTAACACCTTATGTACATGTACCAGACCTTTAATGTACTACCGGTACTTTGAAACTTTATGTACCACCTACATAAAATATAGGTGTTATTGTCCATTCATTCATAGCAGTCCTGATGAATTATGGTCATTCTCTAAACATGATTAAAGTCTAAAGAAGGAAATAATTTTGATTTTTTTTACAGTTTGAACATTGAGGTCATTCTCTCTTCTCTTCAAAGTATCATATTTCAATTATACAATATAATACAAACATTTTAGACTTTATAATCCTTAGTCAGGATAAGATAAGAGACAAATGAATTTTTATAATTTACTTCAATTTCAGGTAAGACTAATAAATCATTTATTAAGTACTACATGTACTTGGGCTAATAAATTAAACTAAGACACTCAGTGACACTTAGACAATCTGACAAAATATAAAATCTATCGCCAATATATAAGTCTAAATTCATAAATACTATCACACAAAATACATTTCATCAATAACACACATTCATATTAAATTAGTTATCTCTTTATATTATAAATATGGTACATAAAGTGTCAGATAGTGGTACATAAAGTTTCGGTATATAAACAGACTGGTACGTAATGTGTGACATTCAACATTTTAAAAATCAGTTAACAATATATGGACTTCATTGTTTTGCATATACGCAATCAAAGCATATTTATTAAAAATTAAAACACACTGTTCATGGCTGTATCTTTTTATTTATACATGCATAAACTATTCTGGTTATTAATACATTTTTAAAATTATATATAAACAAGAGCACCACATTATGGGTGCCAAGCTAGGCTGCGGTGCAGTTTTGAATAAATGAAATTTAAAAGAATTTTTTAGAGGTTAGTGACCTTGACCTTTGACCGAGTGACCCCAAAATGGGTGTGGTGTGTAGAAATCATCACGGTGCATATACATGTGAGGTTTCAATGTTATAGGTGGAAGCACTTTGATTTTAGAGCCGATGTAAAGGTTTTAGCACCACGCGGACATCTGACGACGAGCTATGACAATACCTAGGGTTTTCCCCGAAAACAGCCGAGCTAAAATTGAGCACCATTAGTCCAAATTGTTGACGCTCTTAAATATTAAGCTACTTTTTATATGGGTAATATTTGGAGCAAAGAATTTAGCCCATATAAAAAGTATCTCTAAATTCTTATAAATAAGACTAGAGCGCCATATAAATTAAATGGAAAACATACGACTTTATGTCAAGAAAAATAAAGCTGTAAAAATCTCACCTGCTCGTCTTTGATGTTGCAATTAGCACATTCAGCATTTTCAGTATCTACTAAATAAATATATGAAAGTGCCAAATGTCCAAGATACCATGACTTCCTCCTCAAAATGTTAGATCCTTTGAACTCCATTTATTTTATCCCTGATTATTCCTTTCACACATGAGGCCTACATGTAAGATTCCTTGTAATGTTCACAGCGTTTATTTTAAATCGTTTACGTCCTCAAATTTCAGCAGGTATTAAATTATAAATATTTATTAATGATTTTGATTTATTTACTATTTCGAAGATACAGTCTTGCAACGTGTTTAGTTAGTCTAAGTTACGTGTTAGGTGATTCTTACAAACAATAGACTGACATGAAAAGTGGCTCCTTTTGAAGCACAAACTGCATCCATGTATATATTTCAGCTGGCCCGGTTTGATGGGGCCTGTTTTTGATAATAATTAATTACCATTTTTCACTTCCGTGTTTATTATGTTTACCAACGCCATGATGGAAAAAAGTCCGTTTCCCACAATGCTTAGCGCGCATTCACACAGGTCAGTAAGACCGGTGTGACACAATGCAGTTATAAATAATCATGGCGTTAAAAATAGAAACAATAAATATAAACGGATTAAGATCCAAACAGAAACAAACCTTTATTAAAGATTATATATCAATTAATAAAATACAAATATTATGTATTCAAGAAACTCATATTGATAATTATAAAATGTCTAAACAAATAGAAACTTTAATATCTAATGAATACTTTTATATTTGGAATGTTTCTAATAATCTTTCTTGTGGATGTTGTATAATCGTTACGGATACGAATATTAAATGTTCTAAATTTCAACTTGATTTTGATGGTCGATTTATTTCTTTAGATGTTCAATACTTAAATGAATCTTTAAGAATATGATATATTTATGCGCCGAATAAGCCTGGGGACAGAAATGAATTTTTTGAATCAATAAAACATTATTTAGTATCATCAAACAAATTAATAATTTTAGGAGACTTTAATTTTATTTTAAACTCCAGTTTAGATAAAATAGGAGGTACTTTAAGTGATACAATAAAAGGTTGTAATGTTTTCAAACAAATCATTGAAACATTTAAAATAACAGATATTTATAGACATCTTAATCCTGAAAAAGTAATAACAACTTGGAGTAGGAAATGTTTAACAGAATCAATTGCATGTCGTTTAGACAGAATTTATATTGAAAATTCACTTATTGAAAATTGTAAAAACGTAGATATTATTCCATGTCCATTTTCAGATCATGATTTTGTTAGCCTAACTATAAATTTGGAAAATAATAATACAACTAATAGCATTAATATTGGAAAATCATATTGGAAATTAAACAATTTAATTTTTGAAGATGAAGATTTTATCTCTGCATTCGAATTTTATTTAAAAATTATCAGTAGAACTGAAAATATAACTTTAGAGTGGTGGGATACTTTAAAAACACAAATTAAAGAGTTCTGTATTGATTATAGCAAGTCTAAAAATAAAAAATCTTTTGATGAAATAAAAAAGCTAGTTAAAAAATATAAAGAATGTATTGATATTTCTGAAAAATTAGATATTAAAGATAAATTAAATATACTTCAAGACAATTTATATAAAGGTGCATATATAAGAAGCAAAATACATATTTTAAATAATAATGAAAACTCAAGTACATTTTATCATAACAAGGAATTTGAAAATGCTAATAATAAAATTATACACCATATTATTGATGGTGGAATTGATAAAAAATCTACTGATGATATTTTAAATTCTTTTAAAACTTTTTATAAAGAACTCTATACAGAAGAGGAAGTAGATACATCATTAAATGATAAATTTTTAAATAATTTACCTCAAGTTTCAAATGATGATAATAATATGTTAAGTGCTCCTATATCATTAGAAGAAATTGAACTTGCCTTAAAAAACATGGACCATACTAAGAGTCCAGGTAGTGACGGTTTAACTTCATATATTTACTTGAAATTTTTCCATTTGTTTGGGAATATCCTATTACAGTTATACAATACATGCTTTGATTTAGGTTACATGTCAGATTCTCAAAAATTATCATACATAACATTATTATGTAAAGATAAGAATAATAAAACGTCTTTAAAAAATTATAGACCGATATCTCTTTTAAACATTGATAGAAAAATTTTATCAAAAATATTATCAAATAGACTAGGTAAAGTGTTAGACTCTATAATTGGCATTTCACAAACCTGTTCAATTCCAGGTCGTTCTATATTTGATAATGTTCATTTAATTAGAAATATAATAGATTATGTTGATCAAAAAAATATTAGTGCTTGTTTTATTTGTCTAGACCAAGAGAAGGCGTTCGATAGGGTCTCTTGGTCTTACTTATATACTACACTTAATGCATTTGGGTTTTCTGATACTTTTATTAAATGGATTCAAGTTCTATATACAGATATCAAGTCATCCGTCATTGTTAATGGTCATATTTCTGACCCCTTTTCCTTATTTCGATCTGTTCGTCAAGGCTGTTCTTTATCGCCTCTTTTATATGTACTTTGTCTTGAACCATTTGCTAAAATAATACAAGATGATCATAATATAAATGGTATACAAACACCCGGAAATAAATTTCATGTAAAAATGTCTTTATATGCAGATGATAATACATCGGTATTAACAGATGATAAGTCTATGTTTCATTTCTTTCGTCATGTTTCAGATTTTCAAAAAGTTTCAGGTTCAAAAATAAATTATAATAAAAGTTGCGGAATGTTTTAGGTAAATGGAAAACCAGATCTGACCATCCATTTGGCATATCATGGGTGAAAAATGTTAAATTACTTGGTTATAAATTTGGCCATGATTTAAATGATGTTGATATGTTCAATGACTCGTACATTAATTTCTCAAATACATTAAATTTGTGGTCTAATAAATGTAAATCTTTTAAAGGTAAAAGTTCTGTTTTAAATACATATGTAGTATCAAAAGTTCTATATTTTGTTCAATGTCAAACAATTCCGAGTCACTATGTTAATATGATACAAAAAAGTTGTTTTAAGTTTATATGGGGTAGTGTTTTTGAACCAATAGCTAGAAAAACATTATTTTTAGATTTCAATTTAGGTGGCCTTCGAGTACCTAATGTTCAACAAAGAATTAATGCATTTTATTTATCACACTTATTTAAACTATTGAATGACTATAATTCTCCTTGGGTATATTTTACAAGGTATTGGATAGGAATGCAACTTAGGAAATTTAATCCTTCATTACATAGTAATAGTGAACCCCACAGTGAATTTGTTCCTTCCTTTTATGTTGAATGTTTGAAAGTATTTCATAAATTTATAAAGGATGTTAAAACTGAAAATTTTAAACAGTGGTCTGTTAAAGAAATATATGCTTTTTTAATTAATCCAAATAATGAATACATTCCAAAATGTAATAAAGAATTTCCATCAATTGATTTTAAGAATACTTTTAGAAATATATTTTCCATGGAAATTGATCCTGTATGTAGAAATACTTGTTTTAGATTAGCGCATTCTGTTGTATATGTAAATAAATATTTATATCATAAAAAGTTTAATCAGGCGAAGAAGAAATGTACTTTTTGTAGTTTTGATGAAACTGTTCAACATTTATTTATAGATTGTGTGTTTACCTCCCCTTTAAATAAAACTGTATTATATTTAATGGATATACTAACGATTGAAAACATTAATATTAATCCTAAATGGTTCCAGTTTTTTGATGTAAAAAATGTTGGAAGTACTGAGTTAAAATATGTATATTTAGTGTTTTTGTCAGAATCAAGACATATTATTTGGACATGCAGGAATTCCGTTAAACATGAAAAAGTTTTATTATCTCCCTTAGATTTAATTATTAAATTTATAAACAGAATAAAATTCAGAATTACATTAGATTTTCATCGATTAAAAAATGACTTCTTTTATTTATATTGGGGTGGATTATGCCATACCACTAATGATACAGTAGTATTTCATGCAGATTTGGATTACAAAAATTATGTAAAATTTCTATAATGCAAATATTTAATATTGTATACTTTATTTTCGTTCTGCTGTTTGTGTTTTCTCTCTGATTTCAGGATGGCGGCTGCGGGGCCGTTATTGGCTGTTTTTCGGGTTGCCATCCTGGATCGGAGAGGCAACGCGACAGTGATTATCTTGTGTTTAGTGAATGTGAATTGTTACTTGTATATTGTTCATTGTATTCTTGTATCATCTCTTTTATCATCAGTATTCCTATGAGTCATTTCAATCATTTGTCCATATATTATGTAACCCAGTATTGGGCTCATCCCATTTCACTCATTGAATTCCATTTTCACTCATTTTTCATCACTATGTATTTCGACATACCATTAACACATTTTCAATCATGTAGGTCATAGGATACTTGACTAATCTTTCCTTGAGTAAAGAGGTTTATTCAAAATTATTTGTAATGGTACACATATTGTGTTTCACACTTTTTTCAGGCTTAGCTAGATGGTGGGGCTGGGGCGGGTGAGTAGTGGTACCGAAGGCTCTCACGTGCTCCAGCTCCATCATCTGGTACAGCTGTAGACATTTTCAAAAGTTTTTGGCGGACCGTCACGGGGATTGCCGAGCATGACTTGGGGCGGTTCGCTGAAGACACCTTTTTTGTATTTGAGTTTAGAAGTGTACTTCAGTATACTACTTTCTGTTCTTGTTTGTTGTTTTTGTTTTTTGTTTTCTAAGGAAATGTGAATATTTATCATTTATATTACTATTTCATATAACCTCTTTATTAACTAATTAAGATCCGCAACATTTAGGTTGGTGACTGTGTATTTGTTAAAAATCGTTACTATTCCTCTATATCTATTTATTCATTTCATTACATATATATGAACGTGCAGACGTGAACAGACTGGAATATTTTAAAATAATGATTTAAACGTGCAGACGGAAAAGACTGTGACATTAATAATTATTTAATAAGTTGTGTTCTTCATTCTTCACTTATGTTAAAGTTTAACAAAAAGTCACCTTGTTTTGTATAAATCAATTTAAGTCTTTTAAGCGGATACTTGGGGCGCCTTACACCCCAAGGTATGTGATAATAAATTTTATGAAAAAGAAAAAGAATTTGCCCGTCAGTTCTGCATTTACCGGTAATCTGAACACAGTTTTGTAAGAATCTAGAACATAAACTTTAGTATGTCCTGAAAATATATCAAATTAACCAAATGTTGCATTATTGAATACTGAAGTAATCGTGTAATGATTAAACAATTTATGTTTAACTGAACATAATTCTTATAAACGCATACATGTTATGTTGAAATATATTATTTCTTTGTTTTACTTATTGCCTTTAAATAAATATAATGATTGATATTTCTGCCTGATTATTGAATTTGGTCCATTTTTTAATGAATGACATAGAAAATAAGAGCACATGCTTTAAAATGGGTTTTACTTCTATTGTATTTCAGACTTGAAAAGGATTAGTCGAAAGATCTGTAACGCTTTTAAGGTTCGAAGCTGTGTAAGAACTACATGAACACCATCAAACCACACGGAAGGTGATATGTGGCAAGTTAATTATCAAAACCACAGTGACAGAGACAGGGACCCCGCTACATTCTGTGATGTTTATGGAAAGCTATTTCAACTAACTATGCAAACATACCATTTAACATGTATTTATGCATAAGCAAAACAAAGCGTGTGTATTGATATGTGTGTATATTTATGGGTTTTGTATCTATGTTATTACTAAAATTGATAAGATGAATATAAAATCTGATTATGTGTGTTAATAAAACAGGTGTTTCATAACAAATAACAATTTAAATCCAATGATGCTTGTTTGTGGTCTATTCCAATATCATCTCCATATGAACATCTTCGAATCCAATAATGCTTGTTTGTGGTCTATTCCAATATTATCTCCATATGAATATCTTCAGTATATCAAAATAAACACGTCATTAATAATAACATTACTTTATAACTAGCATGCACATGTAACAATAGAAATGAAAGCACCAAATACATAAAGAAGTACATTAGTATTCACAAAGAAAATGTAATCAGTCAATTTATGAATTTGCAAATCTTGCTATTCAAACATATGAATGCTCCAATTAAGTCATAACAAATGATCATCGCCAAAACGTCTTGACTTGTGGGGGTTATTATACCAACAAACATATTGAATTGCATCAATACTTCATTTACTCAAATTCAAACGAAATCTGAATAACTGAAAATAGTTTGAGATGTTTAATGAAAATACTCATTCGCCCCGGTCATGAAAAGGCGCTGCAAGATCTTGTTACCACTGCACCAAGTAATTAACATTAAATCATATAATGTTGTTCAATTTGTTGAAATGTCAAATTTTTATGTAATGTTTACTTTGATTGTTTTCTTTCCCTGCAATACTTGCACCATCTGGTAATCAAACAAACAGTCATTTAAACTTTGGAACATTTACTATACATGTTTGTATATAACAACTTTTCATTGATCAAGATATCAGTACGTCTCTTGAAGGTGCTTCCAAAAATACTATAATCTCCCTGAAAAGAACAAAATACAAATGAAATAAACTGTTAAACATTAAAAAAATAGCATGCGTGATATATCAGATAGCTCAATAGGATTTAGATACAAATACGTGATTTTCCAGAAAAAAATGTTATTGATCCTAGTGTTTATTTGTTTCAAAATGCTGTATGTTCTCTTTATGCTTATTTAATAACTATCGTTACAGTCAAAAATGCCTACACATTCCTGCTCAAAAACACACAACTAACACTTTTTGTAGTTTTGTTGCAACAATATTTACATGACATCTTGCACAAACAATCCTTACGATTTTGTGTATTAAACAAGTGCATTAGTTGGCAGTAACGATTCACTGAAAATTCAACATTTTGTAACAATCAATTTTATAGAAACAAGAAAAGTTTGCCCAACGGAACTATTTTCCTGTCCGTGCGTGGGTGGCTTTGTGTTAGGAGATCCCCGACCGTGTTTTGACCTCTGCCACACCGTTCGCAAACAAATGGCATTCTAAAAGTAAACAAAATATGAATATAAGTTATCGACAATCATGATAATTTCGAGTAACATGAACGTAGGATTATCATATTTAAGGCGCGCAAAACACTACCAACAATGTTTATTGACCAACTTTTGTTATTCAGACAGACTTTAAATATTATTGACGTTAATGTCAATCTTTCGATTTTCTAGTTTAGTTTGTATACCATACATAGCATTAAAAAAAATTTGTCCCACACATAGCATCATTGCATTTTCATACACACACTCCGAATCAGATGTTTTTGCGCAAACATACAATGTATGTAGCTTCTCTATGAAGAATTACAATGTCCGTCCTATTTTTTAAACCCTCGACAACATTGTAATCAACGTTTTTGTTGATTGAATAAAAAATATACCACACATAGCATTTCACTTCGTGTGTTTTCAAGCGCGCGGTTGCACTTTTTGGAAAAATTACTTAATTAATTTAGCGCAAACATACCAAACTTGTGTCTTTTGACAATGACCGGGCACTCGTCTTGGTTTTTTGAAAATGGTTTTGAAATAATGAAGAAATTATCAAAAACGTTACCTGAAGCGACGTTTTGTTTACATCCGATTGTCCCACACATAGCCAAAAAAGTCGCGTGGTTCAGGCACCTTGTCTATGGTGATTACAAACTGCGTTGCAGACTCATATGAGGTCATTAGTTTTTCCACGAGATCGCCGTTCGTCAGCGCGTATAATCTTCGAGTCCGTGTTCGTGTTAACAAGACGCTTGAATTACTACTTAAAGAAGACCTCCACTATGGCAAGCAGTTTGAAGCATTGTCCCAGAAAACTAGGTTTTTACTGAGAACTAACCCTAGGTTCTCGCTTGAAGATTACACATGGCTTCCAGAACCCAAGTTTTTATTCGATATCATAGGTTTTCACCAGAACCCAAGTTATCATAAAATGTGCATCAAACAGCGATAGCCTAGGTTCTTATTTGAAAACCAAGGTTTCGACAGACGTTAAATAATCTGTGAAAACCGTAGTTTTCATGACGAGAACTTAAGTTCTCATCTTTACTAAATCCGTGGTTTTCATTTGGGAACCATAGTTCTCATGAGAACCTTGGTTCCCAGAATTACGCGTCGGACGGCGTAAACTAAGTCTCTCATATGAGAACTGTGGTTTTCAATATTGACCAATAATAACACAATATCCCTTTTGTTTCAATGTGACGAACCCCTAGCAGACGCTATACATAAATTCAGCAACCTGTGATCTCATTTGAAAACCTTAGTTTTCGCTCGAGAACCTATGTTCTTGGCGAGACGACGCACATAGACACATAGAACTTAGGTTCTCATGAGAACTTAAGTTTTTATTTCAGAACCCCTTTTCAGTCAGACATTTAACTAATATTTGTAAAAACACATTTTCATGAAAACCTAGGTTTTCAAATCTAGAACTTAAGTTATCAGATAATAAAGCCAAAACAATTTTCGAGAACCAAAGTTCTCTTTTGATATCCAAGGTTTTCACAAGAACCTAAGTTCTCGACAACTTTTCGCGTCGTTCTCTCGGATATCCTTAGTTTTCATGAGAACACAAGATTTCATTTGGGATCATTAGTTCTGGTATGAACCTAGCTCAACCTAGTTTCTTGGGATTATGCATCGAACCGCTTGTCATACTCCGCCGTGCAGCTATAAACACAGAAATACATTTTTTTCTTAAATAAATTAAAAAAGTCATATATTGAAGCAAAAGGTTTCACAGACTTGGCATATGAACTCGAAATTTATCACAGTGTATGCTTTATTAAGTTTTATGAAAAATATTTTTGACAGTTACATGTTGTGAAATGTCTGTAATGTTCCAGTTATCACTTAAACGTAATGCGAAGTCAACAACTTAACCAAAAGTACATTTGTATGATCTAAATATTTTAGCAAATTAAGAGTAAATAATACCAAGTTTAGAGTAAATGACAACAAATTTAGAGTAAATTAAACAGCATATCTGGAATCTTCTCAGTACCAGCACGATCTTCTTTCGAGAGTTAAATGAAACGTTGAAATGAAATGAAACCGCATCGACTTTGTATCGAGCTACTTTCTAGAAAACGGCACGTTTAGTAATAAGTAGCAAATCGAGTGCGTACTGTCATGCAAAATATAAAGCTAATAAGGTCTTATTAAAAGGTAAATCAAAAATGTGTTTATACTTCAGTTGATGGTGCGCATTCATTATGAATCAAATTAAATATCAAAAATAAATACCAGGGTTTAACGTATCGCTTTATGAACATCAACTTTCGACGAAATATATCTATGCATAACCCGTATTTTGATATTCAATTATATTTCAAGAAATATGCTTTTAATGAAAGCAACTTGTCACGTAAATTAAGCTCTAACCGGTTTATTACTGTTGCTTGGATTCCTTTTGCATTATTTTTTTCAGAGAGACTGACTTATGAGTAATAAATCACATTTGCGCAGGCCTTGGGCCCGCCCCCCCCCCTCCCCGCCCCTCTCAGCTGGCTGTAAAGTTTGTTTTTGTAATGGGCCTACTATCATTTTTACTATTCTGAATATTGTTAAATGTTTGCAATTTTATGTTTTTATGCACAATATGATCATAACATCCAATCATACTATACACTAATATTATGATGTTAACCCAATGCACTATGTTTTACGGTATACTGTAATAATAGTGTTTAATTCATGTACATGTACGATATAGGTAGTAATGACTGACTCTCATTATTCAATCCATTGTATGTACGATATAGGTCGTAATGACTGACTCTCATTATTCAATCCATTGTATATAAGCTTCGCTCTAAGAAAACGGGACATGTGCGTTAAGAGTCGTCCCTGATTAGATTGAGCAGTGATTATTTGAGTATTGTTATGAGAAAACGGGGCATGTGCGTTAAGAGTCGTCCCTGATTAGACTGAGCAGTGATTATCTGAGTCTTGTTCTGAGAAAACTGTGCATAATGCATGTGCGTAAAGTGTCGTTCCAGATTTGCCTGTGCAAACAACACAGGCTAATCAGGGACGACACTTTCCGCTTGTATGACATTTTTCGTTTAAATGAAGTCTATTTTTAGCAAAAATCCGATTTAGCACAAGCTAATCTGAGACGACACTTTACGCACATACATTATGCCCAGTTTTCTCAGAACGCGACTCATTTCATTCAAATAATGCAATCGTTTTGAAAACATTGCCACCATGGTTTATGAATATATACCAGTAAATGGGAAGTATTTCACATGACTAAATGTTTCATTTTTTCTGTTTTTGTTTGTATATAAAGCCAGCTCACAGTCGACTGCATTTATAAGGTGTGGTGATTACCCATAAACCATTTGTGGCTGCAACAATTTGTTGAATTTCAATGGGGCTATAAAGTGTAAAAGTTAAATATTAGGTTCATTTATTGTGTTTAGGAGCTGTTACTCCCGAATCACTGTTTTTTCCATAGTGTGTAATTAGTAACTACATGAAAGAGGACATTCATTCATCTTTAAATTGATCAATGCCCGAAAAACAACATCAGAGATAAATCAAAGTACTGGCAGTACTGGTGTGACGATGCTTTTGAAGAGGATGGATATAAAACATCAATTTAAGTTAATCTATATCACCACAATTGTGTATGTTGATACGCACATTTGGGTACGATAAAAAATTTTGGTACGAAAAAAAATTTGGTACGAAAACATGTTTGGTACGAAAAAAAGTTTATGGGTACGGGGAAGTAGTACCCGTGGGTAACTTGACCCATTGAGCGAAACTGGGAGGCGGGTCACTTTCTTGTTCATTAAGTATGGCAATACATTCATGATGATTCTCGAAAGTAGGTATGAGCACATAGCCGGACCATGTGAGCTCAATCGTATGAGCACTTGACTATCCGGGTTCGCCCACGAACATATGGATAAGTTAACTAATAGCGAAATGACCTTAAACATGTTAATGCTGAAATCTAACAATCGAACGAAATATCAAACATGGTATGTACACTTAGGTGGTTGTGTAATTTCTGTTAGAATATCGTATTCAATATGTAAATTTTAAATGATTCTGCCCGCACTTGAGTTTGTTGCCTTGTTTGAGTCTATACGCGCCTAGGCTGCACCCAGTGTGTGTATTTGTGTTCCAAGGTAATGAGTTACCTCCGCGCTGAGGCTGCATAATGTTGGGACCCGGAGTGTGTCCAGCACTCCTACCTAATAAGATTAGATTGACGACAGTTGGGACGAATTTTGAATGATAGCTGCAATTTCCAGCTATTTGTTTTGTACTTAAATACTTTTTAATTTTTTATATGGTCAAATGCTGCGGGGGGATGAGATTTTCCGGAAAAAACAACTGTCAGGAATGGTGACCACAAAACATACAAAATATAACATTTCGCCGGGAGCGGGAATCGAACCGGTGTCGTAAAGGTGAAAAAGCTAACGTCCTTACCACTGCGCTAGCGGTACGAACAATTACTCAAGGAAATGTTGTTTTATCTATATATATCATAGCAGTGCAGCGTTTACAATTGATAATCGTCGGTATGTGCGCATTTAATGGAATATACGTGCTTTTTCAGGTCTTAATGTAAAAATTTTCTCGTTTTTTTTTAAAGAAAACATTTATTTCTATTCCACGTTATTATCATTTTGAATTTCATGTTTATTCACTATTCTTGACTTTGTAACTAGAGACCGAAAGTGAGACCGCAAACACAACAGCCTTCAGAACTGGAAAGATAGACAAATATGCAACCAGGTAGAACAACGTCCAAAAGTTGACGGCCAAAAAATAAAGCGGTCTCCAGTCAGGCTAAGCGTTTGGCACTCGTATCCAGATGGGAGGCTATGGGTAAGACTGGGGAAGCGCGGTGGCGTTTCAGCGGGAATGCGAGGAGATGATCGCTAAAAGGCCGAGAGGGCTAAGAAACAGCGGAAAATAATCGAAAACAGGAGGGCGGAACAACACAAGGCAAATGCTGACAGGAGGATGGAGGAAAGGGATGTAGAGCGGGTAGAGGAAAGGGATGCAGAGCGGGTAGAGGAAAGGGATGCAGAGCGGGAAGAGGAAAGGGATGCAGAGCGGGTAGAGGAAAGGGATGCAGAGCGGGTAGAGGAAAGGGATGCAGAGCGGGTAGAGGAAAGGGATGCAGAGCGGGTAGAGGAAAGGGATGCAGAGCGGGTAGAGGAAAGGGATGCAGAGCGGGTAGAGGAAAGGGATGCAGAGCGGGTAGAGGAAAGGGATGTAGTGCGGGTAGAGGAAAGGGATGCAGAGCGGGTAGAGGAAAGGGATGCAGAGCGGGTAGAGGAAAGGGATGCAGAGCGGGTAGAGGAAAGAGCGGGTAGAGGAAAGGGATGCAGAGCGGGTAGAGGAAAGGGATGCAAAGCGGGTAGAGGAAAGGGATGCAGAGCGGGTAGAGGAAAGGGATGCAGAGCGGGTAGAGGAAAGGGATGCAGAGCGGGTAGAGGAAAGGGATGTAGAGCGGGTAGAAGAAAAGGGATGCAGAGCGGGTAGAGGAAAGGGATGCAGAGCGGGTAGAGGAAAGGGATGTAGTGCGGGTAGAGGAAAGGGATGCAGAGCGGGTAGAGGAAAGGGATGCAGAGCGGGTAGAGGAAAGGGATGCAGAGCGGGTAGAGGAAAGGGATGCAGAGCGGGTAGAGGAAAGGGATGTAGTGCGGGTAGAAGAAAAGGGATGCAGAGCGGGTAGAGGAAAGGGATGCAGAGCGGGTAGAGGAAAGGGATGTAGTGCGGGTAGAGGAAAGGGATGCAGAGCTTGGTATGCATGCAATATGGCCTCAACATTATTATTATGCGTAATGATTTGTATTTATTTTGTTAATCTGAATCCGTCAAATATTAAGTAATTAAAGCTTAAAATATTTGGGTCTAATAGACGGAATCGAAAATGTATAAACATATAAAAATGCTGCGTAAAAAAAACTAGTAGATAACAACTAAATGTTTTTAGCGCCGAAATTAAACAAAAATGCATCCCTTGTGTTTCATTTTCAGACATGACACATGAAAAACGCCGCGCTAAACATTAGGAATCGCGCCAACAGCGCTATGCTTTGAAGGTTAATATAAGCGGCTCAGAGAATATAATTTAACATTCACGAATTAAGGACAGCACTTACTGCACGAGTTAACGACAGCACTTACTGCAAATATAATGAAAATGCTGAAAGTTAAACCCATTTTTGCCTGCAAAATTCGATCAGTTTATTTCAAAATTAAGGATGTTCAGTATATTTATTTCTATAATTAGAATATTAACAGAAAATCCTTTAAGCAAACAGCGCAGACCCAGATGAGACGCCGCATCATGCGGCGTCTCATCTGGGTCTACGTTGTTTGCAAAGGCCTTTTTTCTAGACGCTAGGCATAAATGGGTTAAAAGACTTAATGAAAGGAAAACCGAAAATAAAATAACATTTAGGAAAATAGAGTACACACATTAATCGAGCGTGCAATAAACGTTTGGTCGACGTGCTTCGTTATCACTCCTCAAGACGACAAAGTTTACTTCATGTACATTGCGTTATTTTGGCATGTTTTGAAGTCTTACATTAAAAGCTTTTAATTGATAAATGTATGAATCGGAACGAAAGAGTTCAACTATAAAACACAAATTATATTAAATAAAGAAAAGTAGTAAACCACAACTGGGCTCGATCCACTGACTTTTGAAGTACAAGTCTAGCCCTTAAACCCATCGTCCATCCGTGCTGACATTCTAATTGATGTATTGTATACTTTATATAAGCAATCCTTGTAATGTCAAAAAATATGTAGATAATAAACGAACTTTCAAAATTTAACAATCGTTTTGCATTTGTAACTGGCAGGTTTTTTTTAATCGTCAAAAGATACATATATTGGATATTTTAGATCGTGGTAATTGTTTAGTATTACTGTGTCCATGGATAAAAACTTAACTGCAATGAAAATTTGCAAAGCTGATTTGTTTTCAATATTGTCAATGTATCAAAATGTGAAAAGGTCTCTTTAAAGCTAACGTAAAACGACCACCGGTAGAACTTAGCGAAACTGATTTTAGATTTTAAAAATTTACGGTCGTTAATGACGGGCGCCACCTCTTTTTTGAGATGCTTTAATAAACGAGCGAATGCTACTTCCAAGGTGGCGCGCAGACCCGGATGTTTTAAAAGTTCGTGGGTAATTATACAGAGTAATTAGGTTTTATATGTTTTTAGCATATATCGCATTATTTTTAAAATCGGGTAATATAGTGCGATTCAGCGAATATTGATTCATCATTTCTTTTACAGAAAAAATACATTCTCAACCCATTTAAAAACGTGAGAACTTTTATAAGCTGTGGCATGATGGAGTTTCAAAAAGCATTGCGATGAGTTTTAAATAGCCGTTGAATTGTAAAAGTATTTGTACTGATTTTATTTCCATGGTCTTCGATAAGAAAAAAACATTTATATGAAAAAATCCCATTGGAAAACAAAAAGTCAAATGGGAAAATGAAACAATGCCATGACAAAGTCTATCTTTGAACAAAAAATACTGAAATAAATTTAAATATTATATAAAAACCATATAAGAATAATCCCAAAGAAACATTTTATCGCAAACATTATCTAAAATATCAAGAGGAACTTAAGCTTGCGAAATTTCGGTTTCGCAAAGTTTTCCCGGTGGCCGTTATAATTTCAACGTATCATAACTTAATTAGCCGGTCTGGCGTTTTGGTGGGTTTCAAAGTTGCCAAAAAGCGTGCATCCCGAAAAAGCAAGTACGTTCGTTTGTCGTTTAGAGTGAGGGTGCGATCGTTCTAGCGCCTTGTCGTGTTGGAAGCCTCAAACCTGTCATTACGCCAGGTCGATGAACAAGACATCAGCTACCATAAAAATCAGCCACCTTATTAACGCGTGCTTTATTTATCTGTCAGTTTTACAAGATTGTACAAAACATCACACACATTGTCGAAGAACCGAACGGCGTATGACTGACAAAATTGATATCTTTTACACGATTGTAACTTACTTCTTTGATAAGATAATAAGGACACGATCTAAAAACTAAAGGATTGGTGAAGCGATAAGGCGCTGCGGTGTTCTGCTATAAAGAGGACGAACGCATTGAGGTAGGGTTCAAACAAGACAAGTTGTGAAAGCAACAACATGCTATCCTGCGTGACTTTGATTGCCATAGCTGTGGGGCTTACTGAGGTATGTAAGTCGACTTCAGTACAGTTTGTTTAAAGACACCTGTTCTCAATTTTGCAAAATGAAAAATAAAAAAAAACAGATATTAAAAAATGAATTAGTGTATTATATTCCAACACCAGCATTACTCCCCCTACTTACTAAAAATATATGTTCGTTTATTGATATTCATTAATCGAAGTCTTAAAATTATAACGCGCTTGTAAGTCTTGAGATTTTTTTTTTACAGAAACGGCTGTTTCGGACAAGGTGCTTTTATTACACAACGGATTTTAAAGTTTGTGTGTGGTAGTGGTAGCCATTTAGCTTTTGCTTGAAGTCCCGTTGTTATTAGACACTGTTCCAAAATATTACAGTTTCGTTAGTAAATAAATTTAATTATACTGAAAAATATATTGTTCTAATGTATATATGTAGTTATGCATGTCCCCAAACTAATTAATATTTACAAAAAGCATATGTGTTGAGATATGGTATATTTGAAATGTTCATGTAACGAACTGTGAATACATTTCGTTTAAATATGATATAAAAAAGTTAATTGTATCAAAACATATCTTTCAATTGTGTGCATTCAGTTTATTGTTCAAAAACTACTCAGAGTGATTTTTATCATGACCTACTTGTATATGTACGTGCATATGCATTAACAATTGTATGCATGTTCACAGGCCACCTTTTGTACGGTCAAAATCGAATGCGCGGCCAACGAATGCTGCTATATCCGACCGCAGTACCTCATCATGAACGGCAGATGGTACTTCCTGGACAGCCATTATGGACAACCGAACCCGGTGGGTTGATTTGTCTGGGTAAATATGTGTAATTCAATGTTAAACGGTTCGGACTGCCGGATTGCGGTCGATAGATGTCTTGACGCTATCTGGATAGAACGTTTTAAGTTAAGTTCTGCGCAATCGGCTATTTGCTCACATCTTTAAGCATAAGCCACAGAGTGATGATGTAAGCTCTAGTTAAAGATACATATTAAGTTAAGAAAATTCTTTGAAATTCATTTCTCTTATTTTGTTATTTAACACCGAACATGTTCCGTGCGAACACAACACCGATCAGTGTGTTTCATATACGGATTGTAGCAAGCCCTCAGATTATTGCATGATTTAATAAGACTTACTCCGGAAGTGACTAGATCACGAAAGGCCCCACTTATATCTGGGATCATGCATAGCTGACACATTTGCAATCCTTTTTTAACCCATTTATACCTAGTGGACTCTCCCATCCTTCTAAATTGAATCAATTTATTTCCAAAATTAGGGATGTCTAGTATATTTATTTCTATATTTAGAATATTTCTAACAGAAATTCCTTTAAGCAAACAGTGCAGACCCTGATGAGAAGCCGCATCATGCGGCGTCTCATCTGGGTCTACGCTGTTTGCCAAGGCTTTTTTCTAGACGCTAGGCATAAATGGGTTAATCAGTATCATCCGTTAGTATTTGAATGAAACTACTGGTTCCCACATACATACATGTTTTTTTTTCTCACTAGGTTGTATAGATCCGGTAATACCTATTCACAGGCAAGTCCATAAAAACGGACTCACAGAGCCTTTGATATTTTTTGCTGAGAGTTTTGCTGGGAGTGCATATGCACCCCTTCGTAAAGACAATCGCAGTCATCTGCAGATCATCAGTGCGCATCCCTTAACAGACTTCGTTCGTGACCAATTAAGGAAAGCGATGAAAAAACTTAATAACACATTTAATTTACTTAAATGGCACTATACGGACATTATTCTTTGAACGAAATCTTTAAAAACACGACAATGTTTCAAAACACCTTTCTTATTGATATTTTATCGCGAAATTTGGAACAGTGTAAATATTCGAAAATTGTTATCGACCTAGGCTACATCACAAATAACAATGTGCACAAGATTGGTGCACTGCAACCTAATCGATAGCGCCACTCTGCGTCGACAACACTGCAACAGTTTTCTATTATGGGGGATAGAGCGTACGGAATAATAACAAAGTAAATAAAAAGCATTGATTTCTTGCTTTAATTGTACTATATTTGCATGTGTTTGTGCTTGATACAGGTAAACGTTGATAAGTTTTTGCAGTATCAGTGTCCCTTAGCCCTAACAGTGGTAATAAAATTTTGCACCTTAGGACAATAGACAGCGCATTGCAACTCTCAGCAACCTTTAGGGTATAAAACTGAGAGTCGAATTATTGCAACTATATTGCAACTATTCCCAGGCGTGTGCGAGACCTTCAGGAACCCCGGCGACCCCTGCAGTCTCATATTGAACGGACATTGCGGCTGCTCTTCCGGTTACTCGTGCCAGTGGGTGCCCGCGCCGAGCACGACTGCGTCTGCGGGCCGACGCTCCATGATCTACCACCCCGGACCAGGCTCATATCAGTGTGCCGCCGACAACGCTTGAATGCACCGATTACCAAAATGTGCATATAGTATTAAACGCGTTCAATGAATTTAAATGGTTTCTCTAATTGCTTACGAATAACGCTCATCCCGTTTAGCCATATATTGCGTCCCAATAAATGCTTACTAATACTTTTCAGGTCCTCCCAAGGTCAATATGACAGCCTCAGCATATCCCCCCCCCCCTTTGCATGAAAGTCTGTAACTAAATTCCAAGGCCTTAATTCAGTTTTGGAACGGTTAAGACTGATACTAACTCATCTGTAGCGGACCCAGAGAAGCCCACAAATAACTGTGAACGAACCACAGGTGAAGACACAGTGGCTTCAGGTGTAACAGAGGTCACAGCAAAAAAGGTCAGAGATGAACCAGAGGTCACAGAGGAAAGAGAGGTCAAAGGTGAACCAGGGGTCACAGACACTGCAGTGGAGCCGAGTGGAAAAGTTTCTCCACGTACAAAACGTCAGAAAATGGATAAGGGTGTAACTACAGAGGAGAAAAAGGAAACAGAGCAGACGAAAGAAACGGAGGAAAAGACAAAACCAGAGGAGATAAGGGAGGCAGCACGGCAAAGTGGGATACCAGTGATGGTCCACGGCCACAAGGAAGACCCCTTTATCTTCTGCACCAAGGATGACCCCATATGGCCACCTATTAAGTAAGTTGTTATGTATACTGTAACTCCAATATAAAGCAGATGACAGGGCAAAAGCCAAAAACCCAAAGGATAAATGGGAAGTGTTGTTAATTTCTTGCTCACTTATTTCCAAGTTGTGTTTTCAATTGCCAAATACATACATTTAAAAATGACCGCATATGGCCACCTATTAAGCTGGTAGAATAATACTATTCTAAATAAGACAATCTTCTGGTATAAGTGGTTGTCAAGATCTGAGATTCAGGCATGTTTCATGCAATTTATCTTGTGAAATGAACAATTGAAGTTCATAGATAGTCTGTGAATTATCAATTCTTGGTCACAAAATGAATTTATAAATGGTTACAATTTTTAGCTCGACTATTATATATGAAATATACAGTAGAGCTATCCTACTCATCCCGGCGTCGGCGTGTGCGTGAGCGTTGGAATGTTAAAGTTTGCATACCACCTCAAATATTTCCTATGTTCCTTGACATATTGCTTTTATATTTTGCATACATCTTTACCAACATGACCCCAACCTATTAACATGAGCAGACAACTGTATCAAGCATTTTGTAAGAATCATGGCCCTTTTGTCACTAAGAATATGCATATTATTGATAAATCTATGTTAAAGTTTGCATACCACCTCAAATATTTTCTATGTCCTTTGATATATTGCTTTCATATTTTTCATACTTCTTAACCAACATGATCCCAATCTATCAACAAGATCAGATAACTGTATCAAGCATTTTGACAGATTTATGACCCCTTTTATACTTAGATATTAGAACGTTTGGTTAAGTTTTGTGTTTTGGTCCATTTTATTCCTTACGTATCATAGCCATTGCTTCCAGACTTGAAAAACTCGCTAAGGGGACTGTACAGGGCAAGTTGCATAACTCTGGTTGGCGTTTTAACGATCTTATAGCCCTTTTCTGTCTTAGTAACTTTGAATTTTGTTAAATTTGTGTTTTTATCCACTTTACTTCTTAAGTATCACGGCTATTGGTTTCAAACTTCAAATACTTTCTTACTGTCATGATGGTACTGTACCTGGCAAGTTGAATTTGACCATGACCTTTGAATGACCACCTTGATTCTCAAGGTCAAATTAATAAATTTTGCTTAAATTTCCACAACTTTTTTTATTTATGGATTTGATTCATACTTTGACACAAAACAACACTTACCTGACATACCACAATGGACTCCACTCAAACCACCCCACCCCAGAATCCCCCCTTATTTTTTTTCTTATTTTTGAAAGATCATCTATTAAATGACCACACACCCACATTATACCCCCTCTCCATGATGGCTTACGTTATACTGTAAAGCACTCGAATAGTCGAGCGCGCTGTCCTCTGACAGCTCTTGTTTATTTTTCGCAGTATTAATATTTTATATTTAAATATGATTGATTGTCCATAAGTATGTCTGAGTCCAGATCAAAGTGTGCACTAATAGTTAAATATTTTCTTAAAAACAATACAGTGTATTCATAACTTTATTTAATTTGGCAAGATAAATAAGGAGTTTCCATAAAAAGTTTATACAGAAAAACATTCATTCATTCATGATTGATCTAGGATGGTTGCATACTTGGCTGTGTATGAATGAGATATGAATTTCGTCACATTGTTACATGAACACATAGCCAAGTACTTTTTGCTTATTTGTAGTTAGTTTTTCATTTTTATTAGTAAAATAATTAGATACAAATAGTCTTATAAATATTGTGTATATAACTTTATACGTTGTACATTAATTGTTACCTTTTAGTGAGCGAAAAATCAAGGGATCATGTCGTTCATTCAGTACAATAGAGATCAATTACTGCATTGTGCAGGTGTGGATAGAAAACTGATAAAATCGGACAATGAAACTCTTTCACTATTGAAAACATACAGTATCTTGAAATACAGAGGCGCCCGGGACGGTAATAAGCTGAAACGAAATCATGACATGAACCAGGGTGTTCACTTGGAGAATATTAAATTACTACCACGAGACATTCCTACAATAACCAGTAACTTGTCAAATACAGCATAACCTCTGCAAACCATCCCAAAGACGACCATTCATGATAACCTTATAAAAGTCAAAATTGAAGCTAAAATCACCGTTAGCGGGCAGATAAACATCAAAATATGCAACATAAATCCTAGATCTGTAAAAAACAAGACCCTGTCTCTAAACGATTTTATATCAACTAATGAGTTTGATCTTGTTGCCATAACAGAAACCTGGCTTGGTACATCGACAGATAAAACCTGCTTTACCGAGTTTTTATCTGAAGGCTACCAAATAAAACATGTACCACGTCCCAGTGGTCGCCGTGTTGGCGGAGTTGCTCTAATACACAAGACTAGCATTGAAATAAAAGTCTTGACTTCAACTAAAGACAAACAATACACTACCTTTGAACATATGGACTGTAGTGTACAGATTAAAGACTACTCTCTACGATTGGCTGTAATCTACAGACCACCTCCATCAAACGACAATGGCTTGAAATCAAGTACTTTCTTAGAGGAAGAATGGTCCCAGTTTTTATCAATATGCAACAACAGATAAAAACATCATTTTGACCGGCGATCTGAATTTCCACCTTTACGATCCGTCTGATAAAGATACTCTAAAATTCAATAACATACTCCATTCTTTTGGTATGATGCAGCATGTAAAAGAGCCAACACACGTACGAGGACACACTCTGGACGTTGTGATCACCAGGGACACTGTGGATACGGTATCCAACGTAGTTGTTACCAATCCTGGACTTTCATTTGGCTCGGGAAACTTTTCTAAAGACCATTATGCCGTCATCTTTAATGCAAGAGCATCAAAACCGGCTCCGGTAAGAAAAACTGTAACCTTTCGGAAAATAAGAGAGATCAATATTGAAACCTTTAAACAGGATATCACAGAGTCAGAAATACAATTTGAAAATATACATGACCCTGAAACCCTTGTCCAAACTTATGATACTAAACTTTCATCTTTTGTAGACAAACATGCTCCACTAAGAACCAAATCAATAACCCTGCGGCCGACTTGCCCGTGGTACACAGATGAGCTTCATGACGCTAAACATATAAAACGAAATTTTGAAAGAAAATGGCTAAAATCGAGACTCACTTTTGATCATGAAATTTATAGAAACCACTGCGCCAAAATGAACAAAATGTTGAAAAAAGCATGCGTAGATTTTTATTCAGATAAAGTAACATCCTGTGGCCGTGATCAAAAGAGCATGCACAAAATCACAAAACACCTTCTAGATGGCCCATCTGAAATAGCTCTCCCGTCTGGCAAAACATCCGATGAGTTAGCACAAGATTTCAATAATTTTTTCATAAATAAATTTGAAGGTATCAGAAAAGATATCTCTGAACATGCCCTATCTCAAGCAAATCCATAACAGAGTAATGATAATCACCCAACAGCAGAAACATGCAGTTTGACACATTTCCGTCCGACAACTGAGGAAGAAGTTAAAAAAATCATGATGCAATCCCCAAATAAATCTTGCGAGCTTGACCCTATTCCAACTTGGCTCCTGAAAGAATGCAAAACTGAACTGCTACCAATACTGACAAAAATCATCAATCTTTCGATGGAAACAGCAAGTGTGCCAAGATCCTTTAAAACATCACATATAAGACCTTTATTAAAAAAGCCCACCTTAGATAAAGAAACACTACAAAACTATCGCCCAATGTCGAATCTGCCATATGTTTCAAAATTATTGGAGAAAGTTGTCAGCAAAAGAATAGATGAACATTTGACAGAAAACAATTTAAATGAAGAAAACCAGTCTGCATACAGGAAGTTTCACTCAACAGAAACAGCTTTATTAAAAGTTTAAAACGATGTCCTACAATCATGAGATAAGAAAAAGGTCACTGTCTTTGATATGCTGGATCTCTCTGCCGCTTTCGACACCATCGACCACATAACCCTTTTAAACCGCCTCGAACAACAGTTTGGCTTTGCTGAAAAACCACTACAATGGGTAGCTTCCTACCTATCTGACCGCTTCCAAACGGTGAGCATTGAAGGTAAGGTATCAGAACCAGTGCTGCTGACCTTCAGCGTACCCCCAGGGATCTGTGTTAGGCCTAAAATTTTATAACATGTATACTAAACCTGTTGGGGAAATTTGCAAAAAACATGGACTCGGGCATCACTTCTACGCCGATGACTCGCAGCTCTACCTTTCCTTTGAACCCACCGATGGAGCAGCCCAAGACGAAACACTAAATCGATTTGAAAAGTGCCTCCACGATATCATCTCGTGGATGAATACAAATATGCTCAAACTTAACACCGACAAAACCGAGGCCATAGTATTTTTAAGTCAAAACAACGCCAAGTACGTAGATGGGTTAACTATTAAAGTAGGGGACTCGACAATTAAACCATCGCAATACGTTCGAAATCTCGGTGCTTGGTTTGATTCAAGAATGAACATGGAACACCATATTAATGCTATAAGTAGGTCATGTTTCGGTCAGATTAGGCAAGTAGGTCACATCAGGCAATAGCTTACACCAAATGCCACAAAATCCTTGGTTATTTCACTTGTCACGTCTTGGCTAGACTATTGCAATGCAATGCTTTATGGAACACAAACATCAGCTATCAAGAAACTTCAAAATGTTCAAAACACTGCGGCGCGTGTTATCACAAGAACGTCCCACTATAGTCACATAACACCGATCCTAAAAAAATTATACTGGCTCCCAGTAAAAAAAAGAATCCACTTCAAAATACTTACCAACGCGTTCAAAGCCTTAAATGGACAATCGCCTGTATATCTGAAAAACCTACTTGACGTTTACGAACCAAGGCAAAACTTAAGATCAAAGAACGAAGCGACTTCATTAGGGATTCCAACGAAGATTAAATCCGTATCATACGGGGAGCGAAGTTTCATGTACGCTGCTCCCAAACTCTGGAACTCACTTCCATCAAACATTCGAGGTTCTTTAACACTGGATTCAGTCAAAAAGGCACTGAAAACTCATCTCTTCCTTTAATCTTATGCAATATAAGCAGTGGTTTATTCAATGCATTATATAAAATCTCAATCATCATGAACTTGAATTTACCCTTTTAAAGGAAGCATAATTATTCCTTTGAGGGTTTGTGGACTCGTGGCAATGGTATCCTGACGTTACCATTGTCTCAATCAGCATGAACTTGAATTTACCCTTTTAAAGGAAGCATAATTATTCCTTTGGGGGTTTGTGGACTCGTGGTAATGGTATCCTGACGTTACCCTTGTGTCTGTCTCTGTTTTGTCTCTGGTTTGTCTTGCCGATCTTTCAAATCTATGGTTACTGTGCATATTGTTTTTTTTTGTTTTACGTAGTACTTATTGTTTAAGTTTAAGATTGTATTGTTTCATTAATTTTCTTATAGCTATACACATAGGGTAGTTTTATAGTGTCTTGTTGATCTTTCTAATCTAGGGTTACTGTGCATGTTTTTACGTAGTACTTATAGTATAATAGAGTAGGTTTATAGTATAATTCAGTAGTTTTGATCGATTTCTTTTGAAAAAGTGTTGCAAAATGTATTCGTATCTGCGATACGTCAAAGGTTCTTATGTAAAGCGCCTTAGAACGTGCACTCTTGCATGAAAAGGGCGCTATATAAATCCGGTATAATAATAATATGAATATGAAACAGATCTAAATGTATGCGTGCAATTTAAAAGTGTAGTCCACACAAGTTTATGAGACGACACTTTAAGCGTTTATGGGTATTTTTTGTTTGAATTACTTCTCTTCTTAGCAAAATTCCAGTAAAGGTAGAAAATGTCGTCCCGGATTAGCCTGTGAATTAAACCACATTTTTGCTGAGCAATGTTCATATTTTTATGCCCCCGAAGGAGGGCATATAGTGATCGGACTGTCCGTCCGTCTGTCCGTCACACTTTGCGTTTAGGTTTAAAAAAATTCTCATAACTTCTATGTCGCTTCAGATAGCAATTTCATATTTGGCATGCATGTGTATATGGACAAGTCTTTCCATAAGAACACACATTTTGACCCCTTTGACCTTAAACTTAGGGTCCGCGTTTAGGTTTCGAAATCTGCGTTTAGGTTTCGAAAAAGCTCATAACTTCTATTAAGCGTTTATAGGAGGCATAAGTCATCCTATGGTGACAACTCTTGTTTAATATGTAAATAATGTAAATTGCTTATGTCCCTTTTTTCTAGAGAATTCTACGGCATTGGCGAGAGCATGTGCGTTTAGCAGATAATGTACAGGAACATGAAGCGCATGCTGTACTATGTGACGGAGCAGGTTAGAAACCTGGTGGTAGCCAACAATGAGAGAGTCAAGGTAGGTGTCAACGGCCTTGTATCACTTACATACTTCCTAAGTGAACTCTTTCAGTGCTGGAACCGAATTTTGAAGACCTTTGCAAACTGTTTGGATCCAGATGAGACGCCACAGAATGTGGCGTCTCATCAGGATCCAAACTGTTTACTATTCTGATAGTATTCTTTGAAAAATAAATCGAAGAAAATGCTTATTTGAGAAATTCAGCAGACAACATTTTAGCAGACGACAAATTTCCCAGCATGCAAAGGGTTAATATTCTGACTCCACTTTGTTTCTCATTTTTTAAGATGAGTTTGACCATCATGTTCAATTTTGTGTTTACAGAAATGTTGATTTTTTTAGTTTTGATTCTGACTCAAGCCTGAGTTTGAGCAGGAATATTTGCATTTTCTTACAGCCAAGATTTGAGATTGTTCCTGAGCTGACAGATATTCTGACATATATTCTCAATACTTGGCCGAGTCCATACTAAGTTTGACCTGAAAAATGGAGCATGTTCATTATACTGGGCCAATTTCATTGCATTAACAATCGTCATAATGTTTCAGATTTTTGTTTTTATGTAATGATACAAATACTTACCAAAGGCATGAACATCCAAACAAAATGGAAAATTGAGTGTTATTTATACGTAATTGAAAAATATTTGTGTTCACAAACATTATTAGTCTTGTATATTATAAATCAAAGTTTAGGAAATTTAAAATTGTTATTAAATACAACAAAGGAGGTAATCATGTGATTATCAAGATGGCGATGTCCATGCCGAGGCAGGTATTTTTCGCCGTTTTGTACCCTTTATTACTTGTATTAATTTTTAGCTCACCTGATTGCTCAAGTGAGCTTTTCTGACCGGTCTTTGTCCGTCGTATGTTTGTCCGTCCATAAACATTTGGTCGTTAACACTATAGAGGCCACATTTCTTGTCCCATCTTCATGAAACTTAGTCAAAAGCTTTGCCCCAATAAAATCTCGGCCGAGTTTGATACTGGGTTGTGCCGGGTCAAAAACTAGGTCACTAGGTCAAAAAAAAAGAAAAACCCTGTAAACACTGTAGAAGTCACCTTTTATGTTCAATCTTTATGTAACTTTGTCAAAATGTTTGTCTAAATGATATCTTGATTGAGTTCAAAAGTGGTTCCTGTGTGTTGATAAACATGGCCGCCAGTGGGCGGGGCAGTTTTCCTTATTTGGCTATAGAGAAACCTTGTAAACACTCTAGAAGTCACAATTTTTGCCCAATCATCATGAAATTTGGCAAAACATTGGTTTTATTGATTTCTTGGATGAGTTCGAAAATGGTCCAAATCGGTGAAAAAACATGGCCGCCAGGGGGCGGGGCAGTTTTCTCTATGTGTATATAGTGAAAACATGGGAACACTCTAGAAGTCACATTTTTGGTCCAATGTTCATGAAATTTGGTCAGAACATGTGTTTTTTGGATATGACATTTTCTTTCGAAAATGGTTCGGATCGGTTAAAAAAGCATGGCCGCTGGGGGGTCATTTTCATTATATTTATATAGTAATAACAGCTTTTGAACACTATATAGTTTATCATGTCAAGGGAAGTAACTGCAAATGAAAAATTATGTTGAATTGACAGAGTTGTCTCCCTTTTTAAAATATTTGTTTTAAGCACAAGAAGGTTTAGTGGAATTAATAATAAATGATAGTTTTACATTCTGGAAGATAGCAAACTTTTGAATGTGTTTTTTTATTGTTTGATGATTCTGTACAATATGGCATTCTTTTGTCAAACAATTAAAGCGAGACTATACGATTTTTATATGTGTTAAATTGTAATATATTGATAAATACATGTTACAATAACACCAAATAGGCAAGATATTGAAGACGAATTTCATAAAATGCAGCAAAGACAAATTAGCGCCCCAAGCTGATGGTGACGAAGATATTTCGTACATATTTTCCTACAATAACCGAAGAATTCGTCATTTTATTAGGATCTGAGTTAGTGTTCGTGTGTCGAATGAATAAACATCGCTGCAGGAATTTAAAAACAACCATTAAACTAAATTAAGATTCACATCGTACATGCATGATATATATTCTGGCGAATTCTACTTTACAGACATTTTCGATTTCAGAATTAAATATCTCGCTTATTTCGCATTTGTCGACACATGTTCTTCTTAAGTTATATTTTAAATTATATTGAAATGTATGACCTTGTTAACACTCTAGAGGTCACATTTATTTTCCGATCATCATGAAACTTGGTCTGAAGACTTGGCCAAATGATATCTTGGATGAGTTCGAAAATGGTTTTGTTGCTTGAAAAACATGGCCACCAGGGGCGGGGAATTTTTCCTTATATGGCTACATATGGCTTTAGTAAAACCTTGTTAACACTCTAGAGGCCACATTTATTGTCCAATCTTCATGAAATTTGGTCAGAAGATTGGTCTCAATGATATCTTGGATGAGTTCGACAATAATTATGTTTGCTTGAAAAACATGGCTTCCAATGGGGCGGGGCATATATCCTTATACGGCTATAGTTAAATCTTGTTAACACTCTAGTTTTATTTAATTCAGTTGCCCAATCTTCAAGAAATTTGGTCAGAACAGTTGTGTCCTGTGTAGTATAGTTTGGTTTTATTTTGTCAGTATTATGTACCATTAACTGTTTTATTTAATTTTTCATAACACAGAATTTTCATAATTAACAACTGTTTTAGTCATTATTAATTATGGTAAGCCTATCAACTAAGAGAAAGCTGAAATGAAGACAACACGCAGTATCAATCACCATTGTTTAACCTGCTGAGTCATATTTCCCAATCTATTTTAGTTCTACTCTAGAATTTGTTAGACCCCAGATATTGATCATTGCAGTGTGTAACTATTTACCACTCAGCTTACTGACCCTCTCACTTTGCTGTATGCCAGATGTTAATATCAGTGGTCAGTAATAAAAGCTGGTTGAACCGTTTGATATATTTTTAGCCTGATGAGCTTTTGTGACCGGTCTTTGTCCGTCGTATGTCCGTCCGTCCGTTAACATTTGCTCGTAAACACTCTAAAGGCCACATTTCTTGTCCCATCTTCATGAAACTTGGTCAGAAGCTTTGTCCCAATAAAAATGGTCGGGATTGGTGAAAAAACATGGCTGCCAGTGGGCGGAGCATTTTTCTCTATATGTATATAGTGAAAACATGTGAACACAGTAGAAGTCACATTTTTGGCCCAATTTTCATGAAATTTGCTCAGAACATTTGTTTCCTTGATACGAGAGTTGTATTTAAAAATGGTTCCAGTCAGTTGAATAACATGGATGCTGGGAGGGGGGCAGTTTTCTCATTATGCCCCACCCCCCTTTAGAAGAAGAGGGGGGATATTGTTTTGCTCATGTTGGTCCGTCCGTCCACCAGATGGTTTCCTGATGATAACTCAAGAGCACTTATGCCAAGGATCATGAAACTTCATAGGTACATTGATCATGACTCGCAGATTACTCCTATTGATTTTTAGGTCACTAGGTCAAAGGTCAAGGTCACGATGACCCGAAATAGTAAAATGGTTTCCGAATGATAACTCAAGAACACTTATGCCTAGGATCATGAAACTTCATAGATACATTGATCATGACTCGCAGATGACCCCTATTGATTTTCAGGTCACTAGGTCAAAGGTCACGGTGACCCAAAGCAGTACAATGGTTTTTGGATGCTAACTCAAGAACGCTTATGCCAAGGATCATGAAACTTCATAGCTACATTGATCATGACTCCCAGATAACCCCTATTGATTTTCAGGTCACTAGGTCAAAGGTCAATGTCACGATGACCCGAAATAGTAAAATGGTTTCCGGATGATAACTCAAGAACGCTTAGGCCTAGGATCATGAAACTTCATAGGTACATTGATCATAACTCTTAGATGACCCCTATTGATTTTGAGGTCACTAGGTCAAAGGTCAAGGTCACGATGACCCAAAATAGTAAAATGGTTTCCGGATGATAACTCAAGAACGCTTAGGCCAAGGATCATGAAACTTCAATAAAAATCAAGAAATGTGTTTGTCGGAAACACTATGTCCCCTTCTGCGCCGCTTTGAATTTTTTTTTTAACTTTGACCTTGATCTTGAACTTCCACCACTCAAAATGTGCAGCTTCATGAGAACGCTGCTTTGAAATTTTATTTTTATTTTTTGACCTTTGACCTTGAAGAATGACCTTGACCTTGAAGGAGACCTTGACCTTGAACTTCCACCACTCAAAATGTGCAGCTTCATGAGAACGCCGCTTTGAAAAAATATATTATTATTTTTTTGACCTTTGACCTTGAAGGATGACCTTGCCCTTGAACTTCCACCACTCCAAACGTGCAGCTGCATGATGACGCCGCTTTGATTTTTTTTTATTTTTTTTACCTTTGATCTTGAAAGACGACCTTGACGTTGAACGATGACCTTGACCTTGAACATCCACCACTCAAAATCTGCAGCTTCATTAGAACGCTGCTTTGATTTTTTTTTACCTTTGACCTTTAAAGATGACCTTGACCTTGAAGGATGACCTTGACCTTGAACTTCGACCACTCAAAATGTGCAGCTTCGTGAGAACGCCGCTATGAAACATTTTAATTTTTCTTACCTTGAAGGATGACCTTGACCTTGAATTTCCACCACTCAAAATGTGCAACTTCATGAGATACACATGCATCCCAAATATCAAGTTGTTATCTTCAATATTGAAAAATGTGTTTGTCAGAAACACCATGTCCCCTTCTGCGCCGCTTTGAATTTTGTTTTGTTTGTCCTTGAAGGATAACCTTGACCTTTCACCACTCAAATTCTATTCTTAAAGTGAGCGATTTTAGCCACATATACTTGACCTCTGACCTTGAAGGATGACCTTGACCTTTCACCACTCAAAATGTGCGGCTCCATGAGATACACATGCATGCCAAATAACAAATTGATATCTTCAATATTGCCAAAGTATTCATAAAATGAGCGATTTTGGCCACATATATTTGACCTCTGACCTTGAAGGATGACCTAAACCTAAACCTTTTACCACTCAAAATGTGCGGCTCCATGAGATACACATGCATGCCAAATATCAAGTTGCTATCTTCAATATTGCAAAAGTATTCATAAAATGAGCGATTTTGGCCACATATATTTGACCTCTGACCTTGAAGGATGACCTTGACCTTTCATCACTCAAAATGTGCGGCTCCATGAGATACACATGCATGCCAAATATCAAGTTGCTATCTTGAATATTGAAAAAGTTATTGCAAATGTTAAAGTTGGAGCAAACATACCAACAGACCAACGTACAGACCAACAGACAGGGCAAAAACAAAATGTCCCCCACTATAGTGGGTGGGGGACATAAAAATAATAATGTGAACATTTTTACAATATTTTTTTTAACAAAACCAGAAAAACATCTACCCAAGATGCATTATCACAATATGCCAGCACATTTAACATAATAAATTAAAATAAATAACATTTTCATCTTAGGGCTACCACAGGTAAAAACGGAAACCATTATATATACAGTTTCAGTTAGTGAGGGGTGATAAAAAGGATAAAATTAATAATAATTGTGTTAAACAGTGTTGGTGGTACCTGATTTATAAAATGACGCCATTAAGGAATCCTTCATCCTATTTTTTCCTGAAATAGTCCTTTAAACATATTTACACCTATATACAAACGCAACAAATTGCTCAGCACTACACAGTTAATATATTCTCCGCGCAGTACATGACACAAAGCCTCCTCAAGGCCCATCTCATTTTTTCTGCCGCACTGTTGAAATGGTCATGGCAAACTTTTTGGAGATGACATCTGCAATGTATATGAACAATCAATGCAGGATTTTACTGTACATTACATTATTCAAAATCATGTAGAAGTTTATTCCACCCAAATCAAGTCTGATCTGAATGACTTGATTTTGGTGGAATAAACTTTTACATCAATATCATCAGTTCAGATATCCCATTTTAACATCATCTACATAAGAAGGATTTCAAAAGAGGTTTTTGAAACAAGGAGGCAAATTACTGTTGCTTGATTTTTTTATATCGTTCAAAATGAAAGCTTGATCTTTAACTTTATACTAAGGTTATTTTTGTCTGCCTTTGTGTTAAATTCTCCAAAACTTTTTTATACACAAACAATTTTTCGTAACTCTTAAATTGTAGCAGTAGTATTAAATTAACGCAAGACAGATTATGTGCTGGAGTCTAATTTGAATTAATTGCATTATGTTTGTTTCAAAATGAATATGGAGGCAGTAGGACACCTATATATATTTAAATCCCCTTTTTCCCTAAAAAAAGAATCATACAAACTATGGCGCAGTGTTCGGCAATCAGGAGACCCTCTCGAACCCCCCTTAGGGGAGGTTGAACAACACTTCATAGAGCAGTCACCAGCTGATCAGGTCTGAAAACTATACTGTCATGGCCTTTGCGAGGTGCGTCTCGTGCATGATCTCATTTGAGATCATGTCCTGAAAGATATTTTATAATGTAAAATATAATGTTAGATATTGCTGTTATGGTATATCTTGTTACTATAAAAATTATAAATTTAAATCAAAACAAGTTTGTTTGCTTGTTGTTTTTGTTTGTTTATTTTTGCAATTTAAATCCTGTGATCACATCGCTTGTAATAAATAATAATAATAATTAAAAGAAACTACGTGTGGTAGAAAATACTGTTTAGAAATGTACCAAAATACGTGGTCTCATTTGGCTGTGTGGACTGGTTGGAAGTGTGACGCCTTTCAAATGCTAAAACCTGTATAGTTTTACCTCTCAACAAATCCAACTTTTCTTGGTCAAGGACAGGGCTCAGTTTTCCTACTCCTGATCTGCTCAAGTTGGCCTGCTCGTGCAGGGTAAAATCTGGTATCAACATACATCAGTTAGTCCCCCTTTTGCTCTCTTTTTTAGCAGGAATATTCTATCCAAAGAATCTTCCAATCAATGTAAATTTCACCTTGAGAGTTTAACCTTCAAATTTAAAATATAAAAGTTTTCATTGAATATGTGGGAAAGAAATCTGTTCATTAATGACCAGAAATAGGTATAAATAACATTTAAGATGACAATAACCATAAAATACAGCCATAATTATTCAAATGGTGTTGTTTTTCCTTATAATTGCATTACATTTATACTTATCCATTTATATTTCCCAGTGACAATACATAAATATGATAATGATCATAATTAATTCAATATAAAACTAAATAAAAAAGTGATGCAAAATGAAAATACAAACCTAAAACAACTGTTCTTCAGTATTCCAAGAAAACAGGCAGTTGATGAATTATGAGACCATATCACTTTAACCATCCACTTTGAATCTCCTTTGCAACAAACTTATTGTTGATTTACACATTGTAGTAAATACACATTGTTTTCATAACACAAAACTTCATGCTGAAAGTATTTCAAGACATTTTACACTAGAATTATAAGTCTTAATGTTACTCAATTATACCTTAAAGCTCAAAGTCAGTTGCTGAAAACCCCCTTTGTTTTCAAAACATAACTTCCTGTCTCCAGCAAATCAAAGTCGCTTGTTTTCAAATAGATGGTGGCTGAACCAATCAAAAGTCTATCAACACCCCTTTGTTAGGCCTATAGATGGAGCACTGATAGTTATTAATGTTTATGATTTAATGGGGGGGTGCTAATCTCTTATGTGTGTACGCCAATTACTAAATCTGAGAAATATCCACTGATTTCAACACCAACATATATGTATTTATTGAATAATACACAGCACCGTTAGCATATTTTTATATTTAATTGTGAATATTTCAATATAACATGCTGAATGGTGTTAGCAAATAATAATATTATAAATATTATTTTTATTGCCTTTTAAATTGTATGTTAAAGCGGGTATATATGATTTTGTCAAATATTTATGAATTTATATAAAATGTGTGAAAAAAAAATATATATATTTCAATATAAATTAAAATAAAAGTTAAGAAGAACACGTGTCAAAAAATGCGAAATAAGCCATATATTTAATTCTGAAATTGAAAACGGCTGTACAGCCGAATACGCCAGCATGTATACCATACATGTACGATGTGAATCTAAACTTAGTTTAACGGTTTATTTGAATTCCCGCAACGATATCTATTCATACGACACACGAACACTAACTCCTATCCTAATACAAAGACGAATGCTTCGGTTATTGTAGGAAAATATGAACGTCACAATCGGCTCGGGGCGCTAATTTGTCTTTGCTGCATTTTATGAAATTCGGCTTTAATGTATAATTTTCTTTCCCATTTTATGTTATTGTAACACATTTTATCAATATATTACAATTAAACACATATAAAAAATCGTATATACCCGCTTTAAAGGTCAATGTGGTAGACATTAATTGTATTGGGGTTAAATATCAGTATAAGAAAGTTAAAATAGTTATTGTTTTTTTGTTGAGGAGATATAATTGATGCTGGCAAGCCCACATAAGTTTCCATATATTTATCAACACTTTCACACTGAAACTTGTTTTATTTATTATAGAAACAGTGTCACCCTCCCCCTCAAAAAAAATGAATAAAAAAACACACTGTAAGTCTATTGAATTTTCCAAAGAACATGAATTAAATGGAAGTGTTCACATTTGTATAGATGTGTGATTGTTCTTATAATATATTTAATATTTATGTATTGATTCAAAGTGAAAGACAAACAATTTCATATTCAGGTATAAAACTAAGTTTGAACATTTTAACATTTTTATAGTATCTGTGAACCTGTGATGTTCTGAAAGAGCAATTTTCATCCAATATTTCCTTTAAATTATAAGGAGCCCACAAATGTACAAAAGGTGCAATGGCAAACAAGCTGTAAAAAAGCCCCTTTACAATTCAACTTGATAATATATGGCTATAAAAATGAAACAAAGACCTAGTTGAAGAATTATTGTTTTATTGTTGATTTATGTTAATAAACAAAAAAACAACTTATTGAAAAGTGTGTTAAAGTGAGTCTTTTAGCCTTGTTGCAGCTCTCAAATTATTTATAAAAAGACCAACTTAAACTCGCTTAAACCCACTTCTGTTTATAAAAAGACCAACTTCTGTTGTAAAAGACTCGCTTATGAAACAAAAAGACACACTTAAACACACATAAACCAACTCATATATAAAAAGACTCACTTTTGACACATACAAAACCAACTACTTACAGCAAAAAAACTCGCTTTAACACACACATCTACTTTAAAAAAACAACTTTAAACTCAGTTAAGCACAGTTTAGCACACATAAAACTCGCTTTTATTAGCAAAAACCAACTTCCGCTCAGAAAAACTTAGAAAAAACACAGTTTTATGTTGGTTTAAGTGTGTTTTGGTATGAAAGTGGGTTAACTTTTTGCAAGCTGAGTTGTCATAAGTGTGTCCCCAGTTGCCATAAGTATGTCCTTAGTTGTTAACTGTGTGTCCTCAGTTGTCATAAGTGTGTCCTCAGTTGTCAGGAACGTATGGGCTTGGAGCGATCTCGCACAACAGTTGCAAAAATGTGGTGACCTTGTCTGGAAGTAAGATGATAATGTCTCAAGAAATGCTTCAGTAACTGGTTTGTGTTAAATTGTCCAATAACACGTGAGCAACAACATTAAAAGCATTAAAACAGAATTGACAATGTACCGTTCACAATTTTGTGAAGCAAAAGCATAACAAAAAGGGTTGCTTTCAATCAACAGCAAGCTTTATTTATTACAGTTATTGAGTCAAGTAAACATTACCTTATCCTTAAACATTTAAATAAGTTGAAACAGCACGTATCTGAAAGAAACTGTGTTTGCCACAGCAGTCAGGGTCCTTTTTCCAGATTTTATTAAATTGTATTCAATTCAATCATTGTTTTGCAGTTTTTAATTGCATAAGCTACAAACTTAATTATCAACGAACAATATCACATTGAACTAGAATCAAATTTTCTGTTCAAATCATGATTTAATTCAAAATAAATAACAAACATACATTCACGCTGCTAAAGTGGATGGTACTTCGATAACAGAGAAAAACAAAAGCCATGCGCAAACTATAAGTTCCTTAGATAAAAGTGTGTTTTAAAATTTATATCCTTAATATAAGCTTGTAAGATACGTTAGATGGTGGAGGTGATAAAAAGGAAATATTTGCATAAAAAATATATAATTCCATCGGAAAACAGCTTAAACTGCATGATCAGTACACATTTCTATAAAATAAACATAGTTATAAATATAGCAATACAGTGTTTCTATTCCAGCATGTAAAGTAATTCCTATGTTTCAAATACTGAAAATTTGATAATACTAAATGAAATGTTAAAGTAGGGCAAGTTTCAATAGGTGGTATGCATGATGTTGTAAACACCTCGATTTTCGATGCACGTCGGAAAACGGAGCCTTATTAGTAGAGCAAACTGTCTCAAATAACTCACATATTTAGGGGGTTAACTGGTCTTTGATAATAAACAGAGAGTTTCCCATACCAAAATGTTCGTAAGGTTCTGTAGATTGGGAAATGATTTTTTTTTTCAATAGTGCTGGGGGACTGATAAATCCAAGATGGCGTCCAAGATGGCCGCCAAAAAAAGAAAAAAGGGAAATATTAAAAAAATGACTTTTTTCGTAAATGTTTGCTATTTTGTATCTGTTTAAACTGTCATAATTGTTAGTTTTAGTATTTAAATTGTGATTCCATGGAAACATGTTGTAAATTAAGAGTGAATATATAATTTTTTCATAAAAATTAAGATATAAAAATAAAAAAATATGTGAATGTGTGTCAGTTGGTTAACATATATGTTCAAATTCAATACATGAAATGTAGTTTTTATTACTTTTAAATGTCAGATTTAATTAATAAATACAAATAAACACAAAAGCTTTAAACAAAATCTTCCAATGTGTTTTATTTTTGTTTTGGAGGCACCATACAGTGGGTGGGGCGAATGTATATGCACTTCAGTGAAACATATGCTGAGGTTCTTAGCAGCGCTTTATCATATCAGGGTGTTGTTTGCTCAACGTTTTATAAATACATTTTATATTTATTATTATGGTGTGAACATTTGAAAAATCTGAAATATGCACAAGATTACAATTTCAATATGGCAGCCAAACGAGCAGTTAAGATGGCTGACAAATTATCATACGTGTGTTTTAGTGTTAACCAACAAAATATTCAACACAATATAAACACAAAAATAATTTTATTACTAGTATACACATGAAACAGTTTGTTACTCATTAAAAAATATCCATTCAATTTAATTCGATTTATACGGAATATAAGTATACTTTGTTGTACAATTATAACTATGTTCACGCTGTGTTAAGTATACAACATATAAATACGTTTAAATATTTTGTAGCTTGATATAAAGTTGAATTGTGTATAAACCATTGTTGTTTCATCAACTTATCATCATAACATGAAACTACATCATAGGCAGTTTGTAAAACTATACATTCATTAACAAAGTTATATATACACATTCTTATACAAAAACATTTAATACTGATAAAAACAAAAACAAATTCTCAACAATATATTCACAATATAAACGAGATAAGTCTTTACTGGAAATACAATTATATACACAAGCTTTCCTATCCTATTTGTGTGACATTATTTTCTTTAACATCACGTAATGCCTTACTTTAGAATATTATATTAATATGAAATAATGTATTTCTCAACCTCACAATTTGAAACAGTGAAAACATGAAATTATTTTAATCAAAACAGAAGCATGAATGCACACAACAGTGTAGAACATATTGGTAATCACATTTTAAATATAAATATGATGCTGATTCAGTATATAGCCTAATATGTAAGACAGATAATGTTTATTGTTCATCATCGGAGCTTTCGATTTCGAGGCTAAATTCGGATGTCAATGTTAAAATATTTGTACATGTAATAGAATCTGTCTGAGTGTTACCACTGCAACAACAGGCTACAGTACATGGTTGCTGATTTGCTGAACAAACACATGTTTCATCACAAACCAAACACTCGCATACTAGGTCATTCAGCAACTCTGGTGCTGCAGCGGGCTGGTTCATCAGCTTCGGTCTAAGACCTGCCTCAGTTCCGTCACATTCATATCCAAAGTCTGACAAGACAGGACAGTGGTGTTGTGGGGTGGTTGCATGTCGCCATATCCATAACTGAACCACACATCTGAGTAGATGTAGAGTGAAACTGTCTTCAGTCTGTGGAAGGAGTCTTGGATGTACAGTACTCTTAGCCTTGGTACATCTTAACTCGTGTAGAGTCTGTTTGTTGTTGCCTCCATACAGGTTTATTACAAAGTTTGTACATATTGACCTTTGTAGCTCCGTCAATACAAATTCCTCGCCCATGTCACACACATTGGTTGATACTGGGTTGCTTTCTCAATAAACAACTTGAACACCTCTCGTTTCCCCTTACCATAAAAACCGCTAGTTGTGTCACACCCAGTGATACAGTATACGGCAAGGAGAATATTGCTCTGCTCTGTGGTGATTTTCTCTTTCAACTTGTGAATCGGTATAAAACGTCTACAATCAGTGTGGACAGTGACTCTTCCAGTTGACATGTAAATGATTTGGGCACCAATGTCCTGGTAATGGTGGAGCAACAGGACAAGTACATCTGTGTCAGGAGAATAAATAACCAACGATGTAGTACCCATATCTGCTTCGTACTTTGCATGCATGATCATCATGGTATCAGTTTCTTCCTGGTTGGTTTTGAGTTCTGTTACAACGAAACAACCATCTATTGTAACTATAATACAGGCATTAATGTCATGCATGCGTTGTCCTTTTCCCATCAACTGTTCTCTCGATGTGGTCCCAGTTATCAGCGACGGCAACTACAAGCTTCCCACCTTGAGCCTTCGTTAGAATGTTTTCTGGTACGATGCCCTCAGATGCAGTCACTCTCTTTAATGGCTTGCTGTGCAGCTGATGTTAGGAACAACCGAAGATCGGGATAGGAAATTGAATAGCCGAGAGCATGCATATCTTCTATCAGGTGACGGCTATTGAATTTATTATATAGATGAACACCGAGACCAAGATGTATTGGTGATGGATTCGAGGTACTAGTAACTAGGGTTGAAATGTTACAAGCTATTGCCAAACATTTCCTGTCGTCATTTTCAGATGCTTCCTTGTAACACTTTTTATCAGAAAACCAACAAACTGCTTTATATAGTAGTGGATCAACAAATTGTTTCTGTGCAGATAGGCTCATTTCATCTGGAGAATAGTATTCATTATCAAGTTTTAAGCTCTTGTCTTGTATTCTTCGACGCAGTATGCCTACTGCTTTGTGAACGATTGAGTCATCTGCTTCATTTTCTGTTTCTGGTATGAATTCATAAGAACAGTCATTGTCGTCTTGAATTTCTTGTTCGATTTGCTAAGCTTCTCGTATGGCTTCACGCACAAACAAGATCAGATTTACCATGATGGTGTACGAAAGATATCTCAGGCCAGATTGAATTGAGGAGTTTCTTAAAAGAACTACTCTTGTAAGATTGTGCAGCCTTCATCATGGGCTAATTAAAAGAACCTGACTCTTAAAGTGGACAAAAATAAACCTTGTTTTCTACCATTTTTTGTGTGCTCAAATTCGTTTTTTAACTTCTCTGCTAAACTCACATATAAGTTCTTATTCACGGTTGGCAGATGTGACACAACTTTAGGTGGTGTGTAACCAGCATAGGCATACACATTTTGTTTATAGTAATTTTTAAGGCAACCCTTTTTCCTGTGATACCGTGCATTAACCGCTACCAGATCTCCATTTGCTACTGTGATCAACCGATTGATTATAGTTGTATCATTCGTTTGCAATGCAATTTCTAACACTTTGTTATAGATAGAGTTAGTCGGGTCCACTGAATCTACAGTTTCAACTAAAGACCAGCTTCGGCTATAACCTCTTGATGAATTATCACGATTCGGATTACAGTTTTCCCCACAAATAAAACATTGTGTGTTCCAGTCAAAGTTGCCCCTTGCTGATCTGGTCTTCAAAGGTGTCGCACCGAAATTCGCCTGGTTTTCCATCGTCACGTCAACCAATACGTTTTCTGAAATGGCAATTATCTGGAATTGTACATTTTGCCCATACATATTTATTTTATAAATTATACAAACAAATTTAATACATTTCATTTGACCAGTAATAAAGACAAACCATTAATCTAATTGTTTATTAAACATTATTAATATGATTTTATATATAACAGTGATGAAAAACTAACCTAATTGCAGTATATTTTAAAGCAAGAAATATTTTTGTTAAGATAATTGTTGTGCTTGTCCCTGTTTTTTTTTTTTTTTTTTTTTTTATTACAGCCACACGCCTTGAAATGAAATACATGGCATAGTAAATTTAATAATAAATAAGAAACATATTTCATCTATGCCAATTAGAATATATCTGGTGGTTACAATGTAGAAATACGTCTTCTTTTGCGCCTTAAAACTTAAAAATAATCGCGTTTGTCGAAATGGACGTATACGTCTAGAAATCATACTTTCGGTTTTAAAAGCGGAAATTGAAAAATAATACATTACTTGCAAAGTAGGCTATAGATTTAATTTTGTCTATGCCAATTAGACTATATCTAATTTTTCAAGACAGAAATCCGTCTTTTTTGCGCTTTAAAATTTAAAAATAATCGCGTTTTTTCGAAATCGACTACGTTCGGTTTTAAAACCTACTTTCGGTTTTAAAATGTAAAAAATAATAAATTACTTGCTTACTAGGCTATAGATTTAATGACAATTTCGCTAAATTTCAAATTGCATCTATATGTATTGATTAACATGTATTTCATTTCAAAGTGTGTGGCTTTAAATGATTCTGATGTGTATATTCTAATTGTTCTTATACAAAGAGCGATTCAAACAGTACATTAATATGTGTGGGTGTCATTGTAATATCTCACCATTATAATATATTCTGTGAGTAAAACTCCCATCACATTGGTTGCTTCATTTGTTGTTAAACATGTATGGTATCTTCATGGTATCTTTATGCACACCTTGTCATTTCCTGTAAGGAAAATATTTTATTAAAAACGATCAACAGCTCCTATATAACAGAACCTTAAAAAAATAACGACTGTTTTAGTGACATATTATTGTATCCGGTAACTAGTGCATATCCGACTACTACTCAAGTTTCTAATAAAATCGACGTGGGACTTGATTAAAAGTTATTATTTTGTATGTATAACTTTTTCTCTAAACTAAAAACAAATTTTGCTTTTAAAAACATGTTTGTTATAAGACATTCATGTGCCTTTTTTGTTCTCATGTTTAATGCATCATCAAACATATCGTGAAAGTACCTCTTCTCGCACCTCGCTTCTTCTCGAACCTTTCATTTGTTTACATTTTATGCGCATGCGCGCACGCGCACAACGTCATCGTTTTGTGGGTACCTACGTATTGTTTACGACGACTCGCGCGTAGCTGTCAATCTCCGAAAATGCGTCACAAACAGGTAAAATAAGTGTATTAAACATAAAATACGTAAAAATCATTGTTTTTATTAATGCTTTTTACCTATAATATGATTTTCATGTAAAAACCTATAAAACATGGTCTAACTTTCGATCTCAACTATGCTTGACAAAAACACTTTTCGTCTGCGGCAACAAGTCACGTGACCATGGTCAAATCATGTGACAAAGCTATTTTTAAACGAAGTAAAATGTTGCATGTCACTAATTGTTGCAACTTAAACATATGTTTCTGATTGTGTTTTTGTAACTTTTTATTTAATATTTGTCCAACAATTTTCAGAAATTCCCAATGAAAAGAGTTAAAAAACATAAGGGGTACTCTCCATCAGCACTCACAAATGCTTACAAACTTGTAAAAGAAACTGGGATCCCTATTAAAACTGCTGCTAGACAGTATGGAGTGCCACATAACACCCTTCGCGATAGGGTAAAAGGCCGCGTGGATCCAGAAACCACGATGACAGGTTCTGGTCCACTATTTACATTGGAAGAGGAGGCAAAGTTAGTAGCACATATTAAACTGATGGCTGATTTGGGGTACGGTTTTACCATAACAGAAGTGGTCTCAAAAGCAAGTGACTATGCAGTCTTTCTTAAGAAGAGAACACGGGACAAACCATTGACCGTGAAATGGTTTAAGGGCTTGCGCAACAGGTGGCCGGAGCTCAGAGTCATAAAACCTAGGGGGTTAGCTAAATGTAGGGCAGAAGCTACCAATGAACAAGCTGTTGAAAGCTATTTCACAAATTTAGAAAATGTGCTGAAAAGTAAAAACCTTATTGACAAACCTGAGTGTATATATAACATAGATGAAAAAGGGTTTCAAACTGAACATGCCCCACCATACATAGTAAGTGGTAATGCATCAGCTCCCGCAATCACCTCTTCACGGACAGCAACAACCACGGTCATTGGTGGCGGTAACGCAATTGGGACACAGATTCCTCCCTTCTTTGTTTTCAAGGGTGCGAGAATGAATGAAACACTAATGCAAGGTGCTTCTTCAGGATCAGATGCAATTATGTCAAAGACAGGCTGGTCTAATTCAAGCATTTTTTTGGAATATTTACAATCCCACTTCATCAAGTACATTCAAAGATCTGATCCTAATCAGCAAATCATCATCATATTTGACGGCCACAAATCTCACATCAATGTCCCTGTGTTGGAATGGGCAAAGAAAAACAACATAATTTTGTTTGTCCTTCCAGCACATACATCTCACGTGCTTCAACCTCTTGATGTAGCCTGCTATGGACCTCTGCAGAAAATATATAATTATGCATGTCAAAAATTTATCAGAGAACATCCATCTTCAAAAATCACAAGATACAATATTGCAGAATTAGCATCCAATGCATATGTGACAGCATTATCCGTGAATAACCTGAGGGCTGCCTTTGAAAAGACTGGCATATTTCCATTCAATAGAACTGTGGTAAGTGCTGACATTTTTAAGCCATCAATTCCTTATGTTGTTCCTCAAGGAAACACATTGGCTTCTGACACTCAGCCATGCATTGACAATTACTTTACAACTGCCGAAAACATAATTGAAATGAAGAAAGCACACCATACACTAAAAAAGACTTTAAGAAATCATGTGTCTGGTCAGGAAATAACTAGTGATTGCATAAATCAAGAAATATTATCACAGCCTTTACCACGTTCCAAAGATACACCAGTCTTTCCTATCAACAAAAGAAAACAAACAAAAACAAATGCAACAAATGTCAATCAAAGTAATGTCCCCCTCCCAGAACCTCTTCCTGGACCTTCGCACATTGGCATCTGTGAAACTGATAGTCAGTCTTCTGAAGATGATGTTTCTGAAGAAGACAAATGTTGTGTGTGTAAACTTTTTCAACCCAAGGAACTGAAAAACTGTGTTTCCCTTGTGTTTACAAAATGGGCACAATGTGATCACCAAAACTGTGGACATTGGACACACTTGATTTATTGTTGCAAACAGAAAGTTGTTCGGCGGAATGATGTCTTCGAATGCCCATGTCATAAAAGTGAAGAGTAAAAATACTAAAATTGAAATAAAAACATATATTTGTTCTAAAAAACATTGTTATAAATCAAGTTTTAATGTTATTTTCTAGTTTCATAAAAAACTGAACAAAATCTGCTTAGAATTGTGAATTTAAATAGTAAACAATGAAGGGTTCGAAAGGAGGTACGATTGTTTTGGCGGCCATGACAGTTTTACATGATATGGTGGTGCTGAAAACTTTACGCAAATCTGTTAACAAAAGAGGATTTGCATAACAATTAAAGTTGTCAGGTATGTAGGAACAATGTATTTATCACATAAAACTCTTACAAATACGTTTCACTATTGCCAATTTTGTTTTTGACATGTCAAAAATTAAGAGGTTCGAAAGATGGTTCGTCCATGATAAATGGCATTGGACTGCACTTACATCAATACAATATTTTGAGCTTTAATCTACATTATACAATAAAGGTAAATGATTACAATATAAATCACTTGCATAATTGAATGATTCATACCAAAATAGTTGCTCTGCATCCAAATTATCGATACACAGAAAGGAAAAAGGCTTTAAAAACACATGACCTTTAAAATCTGCAGACGGAAACTTATGACATATTTTTATCAAAGGGGAGTAATTGTGAAAATCAGCTATGGATTAGATAACTGATAAAGCTATTAAAATAATAAAATATTGATATTTTTAATAATTTGATATGAATTTGCAAATTAAATGCTGTTGGTTTGTGTAGGAAAGTGTTGATGCTGACAAAAGAGAATATAGACAATGTTTTATCAAACATAAGCAACTTACCATAGGTCCATTGATAAATTTCACATTAACCAAACTCGTTATTAAAGCTATAAATAGGATAATAACCTTACCAAACATGTATAGAAAAGTTATATTTTTTGTAATCACAAATGGCTTGAGTATCATTTGAAGAAATACTTTAATTTCGGTGACTGTTATTTCAGATATTAATATAAATACTGACCCTACCCCTTCATTTAAGTAACAAATTAGTGAAAAAAATGTCTCAAAAATATAACTTATTACTTTTTTGCAAACCAAAAAAACGATTAAACAGTAGGTTGGAAGTATACGCATCATTTATGTCACAAACAAGAAAGGAGAATAAGAAAAAGAAAGATTTTTTTCATATAAATAGCTATATCAGTGACAGCCCTTTCTTTGGCGGACATCTTGGACGCCATCTTGGATTCCTCAGCCCCTCAGCATTTTTTAACCTAATAATCAATACTTTCACAATCTACAGAACCTAGCGAACATTTTGATATGCAAAACTTCTTGTTTATGATCGGAGACCAGTTTAGTGGTATAAACCTCTCCATATTTGCACTACTATATTAACCTTTCAATTCGTTTAGTGGTATAAACCTCTCCATATTTGCACTACTATATTAACCTTTCAATTCGTTTAGTAAACACGTTCTTGAGTAATTTCGAAGCACGTTTGTTTTGTTGAAATATGCACTGATCATCTACTTCATGCTGATTTTCGATGGAATTGTATGTTTTAGTTTTATTAAAATCAACCCTTTACAAGCGATTGTCTTTTTTCTCAATACTAAGTGGTTTACAATTAATCGGCCAAAATGTTCCTCGTCTTAAAACCCAAATAACCGAAAATAAATGCAAAAAGCTGAAGAACTCATATCTCGCGCGTGGTTTTTCTCGTTCTCTGTTATCAAAGTGCCATCTATTATCAAAGTATCCGCATTATATGCGTGGTATTGTCAAAGCAACGATAACGTAATATTTTTCCAGCAACAAAGCAATACTCCTCACCACGTGTCCCATCGCTCAAGCAACAGGTCCCGATGTCTCAAAAGCTCTTATGTCTGTCATAGATATCTGGCTTAAGCCACACAGTCTTATTTTAGAGTTCCTGATAACTGCTTACATGTTTTTTTTCTAAAATATTTTTTAATTAAAGCTTTTGGCTTTTGATAATTTTACGATGATATGTTGCCCATTATGTTATTACATGTAAAATGCGATCTTAACCTAACCCTGTTAAAACAGAGTTAAGAATACTCTAGAAATCAGCCTCTGGTTTCTTCAATATGAGCCTTCCTCCGAGAAAACTGGGCTTAATGCATGTGCGTTAAGTGTCGTAACAGATAAGCCTGTGCAGTCCACACTGTATGATCAGGGATGGAACATTCCGACTAGACTTGAATTTCGGTTAGAAGAGACGTCCATTTAACGAACAATTCCACGAAAGCCGAAAGTGAAGTCTCTAAATTTATCTGTGTGGAATGCAGAGGCTACTCGGGGAAGACATTTTACGCACATGCATTAAAACCGCTTTTCCCGGAGCTAGGCTCATATGTAACTTTGCGATTTTCGAATCTTACCGAAGCATCCCCTGTCCAGCTTGAAGACGACAAAAGGTAAGTAGAACACAAGGCCGCCGACGATGAACACGGCGGCCCAGAGGAACTCGAGACTGGGGTTCTGCGCTATAGGGGCCACCACAAGGTATATGGAGCACAGCGTGAACACTATAGGGATCAGTATGAACACCTGAAATACGAAAACATGAACATTATAGGGTCAGCTTTTAACGCCTGGAATGGAAACCATAGAGCGTGAACACTATAGGGATCCGTATAAACACCTGAAATACGAAAACATGAACACTATAGGGATCAGTATAAACACCTGAAATGGAAACCATATAGCAATAACACTATAGAAATCAGTGTGAATGCCCGCAAGGGCAACCATCGTTTGTTTTTGTTTTATTATAATTTTTTCGCCGATTTCAACAGTATTTCGTCATAACGCGGTGGTCAGTTCACTTACAATTTTCCTGAGAAAGTCAGTGTACACGTACTTACAAGTATATGCATATATATTTAGCTGAATAATGTTAATACTCCTTTTTATTTTATGCTTTCCGGTGGTTTATAAAGAAATATCAGTGAAATAAAACTGGTATTTCACTGTTTGAAACAGTGAAAAATAACAGTGAAAAATAACGATATTTTTCACTGTTTTACTGTGAAATGACGTCATTTTTTCGACGAAATGACGTCATAAATCCAGCGACATTATCCAGTTAAACTCTTTTACAATGTATATAAACGGTGCAAAAAGCATAAAATAAAAAGAAAATTTGTTGGAATCGATGGAATATCGATTTTAATTCACTCGTGATCATAAACAATACATATTTTCACTCGTGGCTGCGCCACTCGTGAAAATATTATTGTATATGATCACTCGTGAAATAAAATCGATATTCCATCGAATCCAACAAATATCCTCTATTTAATCAGAGGTAACAGGAGAATGACAAATCGAAATCCTGTGGTCGGGCCGGAAATCGAACCCGCGTTTTTTACTCCAGTGCTCTACCAACTAAAACAGTAACAATGAAATACGCAAACTAGTGTAAATCATCTTTTATTCATTTGGATAACTGCAATAATATATGACCTAACAAGGGACAAAATTGTCACAAAACCAGGTTTTCATTGTGAAAAAAAAATCTGATAAAGGGAGAAAACTCAAACTGAACTTTTGAAATGACAAAAAAAATTAACCCCCTTTGTAAGTTTTTTTTTTTTAAATCTATTTTTAGTCGTGGCGACCTTGACATTGGAGATATTGACGTGATTCTTTCGTGGGACACACCGTCCCATGATGGTGAACAAATGTGCCAAATGATTTTAAAATCTCACAATGAATGACATAGTTATGGCCAGGACAAGCTCATTTATGGCCATTTTTGACCTTTGAACTCAAAGTGTGACCTTGACCTTGGAGATATCGACGTAATTATTTCGCGCGACACACCGTCCAATGATGGTGAACAAATGTGCCAAATGATTTTCAAATCTGACGATGAACGACATAGTTATGGCTCGGACAAGCTCATTTATGGCCATTTTTGACCTTTGAACTCAAAGTGTGACCTTGACCTTGGAGATATCGACGTAATTATTTCGCGCGACACACCGTCCAATGATGGTGAACAAATGTGCCAAATGATTTTAAAATCTGACAATGAACGACATAGTTATGGCCCGGACAAGCTTATTCCGCCAGCCCGCCAGCCAGCCAGCCAGCCCGCCAGCCAGCCCGCCCGCATTCGCCAATCTAATAACCAGTTTTTTCCTTCGGAAAACCTGGTTAACAAATGATGTCCGCGAATATGCAGATTAATTCAGTCAAGGGTAGACTTTACAAAATAATGGCGGATAGAACAAAAACAAATTGCACTCAGTATAGGAAAACAAATCAAGCGAAACATAAATAAATAGTGTAATAAGCGAAGGTGAGTGAATGTGCATTGAGTCTTATGCCTATTTGTTTAATCAACATACCCTGATAGGGCGCTCGGCGTTAGGTTTGCGTATACGGAGGATGACCACACAGAAAACGCATGTGCCGTAGAAGAGCCAGGCCGAGAAACTGAAGAAATCCACAAGCTGACCGATGTTGGCCGGGATGATCATCAGAATGGCTATTACACACTGAAAACGAGATCGTCAAAGATTGAAATGGGGATTAAGAATCTTAATGGAGAATATCCGAATGAAACATAAATATCGCAGGACGCAACGTGGAACTCTCGCACTGAAACGAGAATCCAATACTGAAACGAGAATACCAGACTGAAACGAGAGTTTTACACTGGCACGAGAGTATTATACTAAAACGAAATTTACACACTGAAACGAGACTTTCACACTAAAACGAGAATCACACATTCACGAAAATTGTATGCAAAAGAACAAGATTCTAAAGACACTTAACGCGATTACAAAACAATAAAGAAACGAAAGTCAGTGGGAAAAACCGTGATAAAACACACAATTTAAAACTAGAATAAAACAATTTGCAGTCCGAATCATATTATAGAACTAAAAAGTCTTAAACGAGGAACACACATATTAAAACACAAACACACTGCAATTAACCTCATTCACGCTGAGCAAAAAAAAAATCTAAATAATCTTTCATGTAAATTAGAATTTCACACTAAAATAAGGAAATCGCACTTAAACGAGAATTTCGCACTGAAACGAAAATATCTCATCGAAACAGAATCCCAAATTTAAATGTTCATTTATACGAGAATTACATATTTGAGTGAGAAATTCATTCTTACGAGAATCATACACACAAACAACCCAAAAAATAATATTCTAAGACGAAATATCACGACTTTTGAAACAAAAATAACATACCAATACAGAAGCGGGCATTTCATGAGGCGTTTCATGAATATCACATTCAGATGAATTGAGTCGCGTTCTGAGAAAACTGGGCATACTGTTTGAGCGTAAAGTGTCGTCCCAGATTAGCCTGTGCAGTCCGCACAGGCTAATCAGGGACGACACTTTACGCTTGTATGTTTTTTTTTAGTTTCAATGAAGTCCCTCCTAACCGAAAATCAAGTTTACGAAGAAAGTGTCGTCCCTGATAAGCCTGTGCGGACTGCACAGGCTAATCTGGGATGACACTTTACGCAAATGCATTATGCCCAGTTTTCTCAGAACAAGCCACAATTATACACGTTATAACATAAACTTGATCGAACGCTTACAGTGAGGACTATTGACGGAAGTGGCGTACAGCGCTTCACGTGAACGTATGACAGCACTTCCGGTAGATTACCATCACGTGCAGCGGCATATACGAGTCTGCAAAGAAAACAATCCGAAGTCATCGCAAATTATATACCTCTACTAAACATAAGAGATTATTGATCCATTTATGCCTAGCTTCTAGAAAAAAGGCCTTGGCAAACAGCGTATACTCAGATGAGATGCCGCATGATGCGGCGTCTCATCAGGGTCTAAGCTGTTTGCTCAAAAGGAATTTCTGTAAGAAATATTATAAATATAGAAAAAAATATACTAGACATCCCTAATTTTGGAAATAAATTGATCCAATTTAGAAGGATGGGAGAGTCCACTAGGCATAAATGGGTTAAACCAAGAGGGTCTAACAGTCAAAGGTCGCTTCCCTGTCCGCTATCAAGTCTCGCAATGTCTCGTGGTCTCATGGTAGAATTGGACAATCTGTGCGAATGCGCACGCTGGTGTGGGGCTACATTTTTGCATGGCGCAGGTCATATGATCTTAGAGAATTATTATGAATATTTGGCGTTTTCTCCGATTTGTTTACCTACCTGACGTACACGAAAGCGTGAGTCTGTGTGATATAAAACAAATTTGAAATGCTTGTAATTTTTACCCATGCTACAAAACCTAACATTATTTAAGGATTAACTGAAGATTCATGAACGTGTTTCGTTTTGATACATTTGTATTTCAAATGTATTCTTGCACGATTACCTGATTGAATGATACGTAAATGAATGGATCAATCAATCATTTTATTTCTATATAATCAATCAATCAATCAATCAATTAATCAATCAATAAATTGTTCTTTAGATACTAGGCTGACCACGTCCACACAAAATAACTCCGCTTTTATGGTATCTTTAGTTTCAAGGAAGTCCCTCCTAACTGAAAATCAAGTTAAGGCGGAAAATGTCGACCCTGATTAGCCTGTGCGAACTGCACAGGCTAATCTGGGATGACACTTTACGCACATGCATTAAGCCCAGTTTTCTCAGAACGCGGCTCATATGTGTACATATTTGTTATCCGAACTAGTGAAACTGTTATTGGGACGCCAAGGCTGACCTAAATTGAATCACTTTTGAACTCAATCGTTAAATAATTGGACAATTTTTAGAGTAAGTTTAATACATATTACGCATTGCATGTTGTTTATATAGTTTTCTCAAGGCACACTTTTAACAACGTACAAAAGGGATGTTAAACAACAGCAACAACAACCATTCACACATTCTGCTTCAGTTAGCTAACTTGCCAAAGCATTAAGTGCATTAATATCTTAAGAAGTTACTCGTAAAAGGAAGACACAAATCGACTGGGCTTGTTTAAATAATAAAGAGTTTTTGTGACTTTATTTTGATCATTTTGTGTCTTGTTCTGAGAAAACTTGGCTTAATTCATTTGCGTAAAGTGTCGTCCCAGATTAGCCTGTGCAGTCCGCACAGGCTAATGAGGGACGACACTTTCCGTTTTAATGGTATTTTTAGTTTCAAGGAAGTCCCTCCTTACCAAAAATCAAGTTTAGGCGGAAAGTGTCGTCCCTGATTAGCATGTGCTGACTGCACAGGCTAATCTGGGACGACACTTTACGCACATGAATTAAGCCCAGTTTTTTTCAGAACAAGACACATTTTGTAAAAGATACCTGGTACTGACATGTGATTACATCAACATGGGAAGCAAAGTAAATGAAAAGGCTGAAGGCAACGTTTGTAATCAGATACTGACATGCAAGAACAGCCGATTATGTGATCCATTCATGGTAGGGGATTTCAAAAATAAGAATAATTGAACTGAAATGAATTTCAGTGAAAATAACATAATATACATTTTAACGCCCATTACAATAAATGTCAAGTCAAATGCATTGTATTCACGGGAATTTTAAAGATGTTGAAATCTAGAAAATCTACAAATGAACCCTGGGTTGAAAATAAAGAAGCGTCAAAATGGTGTATCATTTTGTGCCTGAATACGTTTTTTAATACATTTAATTATAAATTGAACTAAATGAGTTTAAGAACTACAAAATACAATCAGTATTAAAAAAGAATGAAAAGTATAAAAGAGCTATTTTAAATGCCGTGTACGATGTCGGAGGGACAACAATGAAATACTTGGATTTTTATTTAAAGGGGTATTTTTACATATTTTGACATTGTTAAAATTTGTCATTAAATGCTTTATATTGACAAATGTAAACATTGGATCTAAAAAGCTCCAGTAAAATGCTAGAATAAAATTAAAGAAAGAAAAAAGTAACCCTCAACTGGGCTCGAACCACTGACCCTGGAGTATAGATCTATCGCTCAGACCACAAGCCATCCGTGCTTATAAAATAAGTGATGTGATTTATACTTTATATAAGCAAATCTCGTAGTATCCCAAAATATAACGGCAACAACGGAACTCTCCAAATTATGCAATCGTTTCGCGTTGCAACGCTTTATAATTTTCAGGTTTTAAAGGTTTCAGGTTTCCTCATAATTATCATAGCTACAACGAAAACTGGGCTGAATGCATGTGCGGAAAGTTTCGTCACAGTTTAGCCTGCATATTCCGCATAGGCTTATCAGGGACGACACCTTTCGCCCCTCTGGACTTTCGTTTAAAAGAAATTTTCATAAAACAAGAAAAATCCACAAAAGCGGAAAGCGTCGTCCTCGATTAGCCTGTACGCACTGCACAGGCTTATCTGGAACAAAACTTCACACCCGTGCATTAAGTCCTGTTTTGCCAGAACGAGGCTCATATTGCACGCCTAACTGATCTCACCTGCCCGAGGAATAACAGAGTCCGTTGGCCGCCCCGAACGTGGAGAATATCACCGCGATCGGCATGATGACGTAGGCCTTACCCAGCATCGCCTTGCCCCAGTCCTGGCAGAGACAGAACATATGACGATATTCTGTTTAACATTGTTGGAGCATCATCATCATCGTCGTCGGCAGCGGCGGCGGCGTCATCGTCGTAGTCCTCCTCCTCCTCCTCCTCCTCCTCATCATCATCATCAATCATCATCATCATCATCATCATCATCATCATCAACAACATCATCATCATCATCATCAGCAGCAGCAGCAGCAGCAACAGCATCATCATCATCACCATATTTGTGATCATCATCACCCTCATCAAACTCACCAACATCAACCTACCCAGCATTACAACAGCCACAATTCTGGAATATTCTTACTGATACCAAACAACCGATGTTTATCCTGACGCGATCACACTTCAGTGTTTAAACACGTTTTTCGTTCAAATGGCGACAACTCTCCTGTAGGAATACTTACGACGGCGACGGCGTCGGATGCCAGAAGGCCGGCGGGTGTGAGCACAACCAGGTACGATATGTTGGCCAGGACGTACACGATCGTAACCAATACGACGCCGAACACGTTGGCTCGTGGCAGGTTTCTATAACAACGAAATCAAAATAGGATGTGATTTTCACTGTTGGTCCGTGTTTAGCAATGCTTTCTCAGAATTCATAATTGAGAAATAACTGAATGCATAGTTTGCGTATTTTAACGTTGCTTATACAATCAATGAGTAAGAATTTAAATATGTTTCTTATTTAGAGTTATAACTAAGCACAGGAATTTTCGGCGAAGCGGGCTAACGCAGCTATTGACTTTTCTTGCCCCTTTATACCTACGGCAAATAAATTGTTGGAGAATTTCGTCATTAGTAGACTCGTATTTCGTTTCGCAACGATGAAAGCCAAATCTTAAGTTTCTCGTAAAGAGGTAATGAAAGTTTACAACAGTGTTAAATTCAACTCTCCAAATCAATATATTGCTTGCGTGTCCCTTTAATAATATTAGCCACAGCGTGTATGGTTAAAGGATTACAAACATTCCATTTGGCGCATAAGCGATTTACAAATGAACAGCAATAACAATTTTAATATATTTCTTGTTTATGGTGAACAGGGTTTCAGGTGCGTGTCTCGTAAGGTAAAACGTGTGGTTAATATCGCTGAAGCGGGTTCCTTCCTCGGTGACGTTTGATGGGGTTTCGTTTTCTTTGTAGTATAGAGTACATTCAACAAGCTACTTGGAAATGATCATCAGGGTCGGCGCTTTTTGCTAAAAGGAATTTCTGTAAGAAATATACTAAATATAGAAATAAATATACTAGACATCCCTAATTTTGGAAATAAATTGATCCAATTTAGAAGGATGGGAGAGTCCACTAGGCATAAATGGGTTAAATTGGAGCCATGTTTTGCAATGTTAGCAGATTATACTGTCTCACTCAGATAAACAGGATAATAAATTACTGCAGTTATGTTACAAAATGCACATTCTGTATTCTAATATTTCATTTTATAGTCGACAACTCGGTGTCGGTTTACATTCTAGGCAACTTTACATGAGGACGTAAAGTAAGCTATTCAAAAAGCAAGCCTAACTATTAAAACGATATTAATACATTTTTTGCCCCACGCATAATACTGTTTTCGCTATGCGTACTTAACCCATTTATGCCTAGTGGACTCTCCAATCCTTCTAAATTGGATCAAATTTATTTCTAAAATTATGGATGTCTAGTATATTTATTTCTATATTTAGAATATTTCATACAGAAATTCCTTTAAGGAAACAGCGCAGACCCAGATGAGACGCCGCATCCTGCCTATGCCTTTTTCTGGACGCTAGGAATAAATGTATTAATACATAAAGATATTATAAGTGAAAAAATCTCCATATCGCAGCTGAAAACGCGGTTTCAAATTTGAAATCTATATCGGTCATGAACGTATTCATACAGTATTGTGAACAAAAATAAATTTATGTAAGTTAAAAAGCTTAAAAAAGCATACAGCGTGCCATGAAAGTTTGCTTACACTGCTACTAAGTTAACCTACTTGTACGGGTTTTTGAGTTCTTCAGTCAGAAAGTTCAAGGTGTTCCTGAAAAAAAAGGAATTTACAATAAAAGCTATATATCCATACGGAAATTTTTCAAAGGCTTTAAATTTGAATCTGTGTAAGGAATTCACCGCTGCTAATACCAACATTAACAATTCACAAAGCCGACTCTGGACGAATCGGTCTAAATGCATGTGCGTAACTGTCCTCACAAGCTAATAAGGGACGCCATTTTCAACTTTGATTGATTTTTTTTCCTTTTATAGAGACAGTCCCTTCTAAGCAAAAATCCAGTGTAGGCGGAAAATGCAGTCCTGAATAGCCTGTGCGGACTTTTTAAATTTAATTTAAAAAAATCTGCCGTACCTGGGGATCGAGCCCGATACCTCCAAAGGAAAAGCTAATTAGCTGACATAACTCAGCGCATGATATATAATATAGATAATTGGTTCGCGACGCCGGCGTTTACTATGGTAGACTGTTATTTGTTTCACTAAAGTCAATGTACTAAACTGTTCTTCAAAACATTGAAAACATTTAAGCCGCACTGTGGGAAAACGAGCCTTAATACATGTGCGTAAATTGTCGTCCCAGATTAGCAAAGGCAAATTAGGAACGACACTTTCTGCTTTAATTCAAGCTTTCGCTTTCATGGGATTGTTCGATTAAAGGAAGTATCTTTTAAACGTAAATCCGGCCTATGCGGCACGTGTCGTCTCAGATCAGCCTGTGGTGCGGACTTCACAGGCTGATCTGGGAGGACACTTTACACAAATGAGTTCATTGCGATAAAACAACAACAATAAAAAAGTCAACAGACCATCCGTCATAGGCCCACATGGCGTCGTAGAAGGACAGAGCCACGGAGGAAACGGATCCGGTCGTGCCCTTGAAGCCGTCTTGCAGCTCAGTGTGGCCGCCTGCGTACATAAACAACGCGCACGTGGAGTGCGGAACAACTAATCGCGCGCGCGTTTGTAAGAACGTAACCGAAAATAAGCATGTCAATCGTATAAAAAAGTAAAACAACAATAAAACATCATCCACAGCGTATTAAACATCCTTGTTAAAAATACGTTTGCAAATACGCAAACGACATAATAAACATGGACGAGATTAACAAACATAACAAGATGCGTTTGTGAAACACAATGTCCCCCTATATGACGTTTGACCTTGAAGGATGACCTTGACCTTGACTTTTCACCATTCAAAATGTGCAGCTCCATGAGATACACATGCATTTCAAATATAAAATTGCTAGCTTCAATATTGCAGAAGTGACATTACATGAGCAATTTGACCCATATATTTGACCTTGAAGGATGACCTTGACCTTGACCTTTCACCACTCAAAATGTGCAGCTCCATGAGATACACACGCATGCCAAATATCAAGTTGCTATATTCAATATAGCAAAAGTTATAGCAAAATGTTAAAGTTGGCGCAAACAGACAAACCAACCAGCCAACAGACCAACCAACAGACAGGGCAAAAACAATATGCCCCCCACTACTATAGTGGGGGACATAAAAACCATTAAAGGTCGTTTTGGCGTTTTGGATATGGTGTCCGCTTGGCGACCGGGATGTCATGGTATCTTTTCGCAACTTTTAGAACGTTCTTTAGATCTCCCCAAAAGACACCAAGAACTAGTTCTACCCAGATAACATAATCGGGAGTGCTTCAATAAGGCGTGGGTTTTCGATGCAATCGAGCTTATATCACTAGTTGTTTTTTAACTTCAGCCTAAACCTGGGTAGCATGTTTACGATGAAGCAACAGCAACAACAACAACAACACTAACCATACACGCCATCCCTATTATCAGTACCGGCAGTTTCTCCACCTTCCTACCTTGTCCCATTTTAACGAATCCCCCTATGATGATGATGGCGAGGGGAACCAGCTTGCAGACGGTGAAGAATACCTGCACGTATGCCGCCCAGGACGTGTCGTAACAGTTGATGATGCAAATTGTCACTGTAGAATGACATGGTAGAGCAGTTGATCGTGGTTAGGATGACATAGTAGAGCAGTTGATCGTGGTTAGGATGACATGGTAGAGCAGTTGAAAGGATGACATGGTAGAGCAGTTGATCGTGGTTTATATTTGAGCCGTGCTCTGGGAGACCGGGGTTTGCTGCATTGTGCGTTAAGTGTCGTCCCAGATTAGCCTGTGAAGTCCGCACAAGATACCATACAAGAAGCGGAAAGTCCTCTTTAACTAGCCTGTGCAAACTGCACAGGCAAATATGTGTCGACACTTTCCGCATTTGCACGCCCTGTTTTCCTAGAGCGTGGCTCATTGTAGTCCAAATCGCGATGACCTTAACTGACTATCATTAAGGACAACCAATTTACTGTTCAAATGTTAAAATTTCTACAAAAATATAAGGTCCATTTCCGAAATAGTGTTAAGAACGCTACTTATTTTGCATACGAATATAATACCAGTTAATGATTATTGTGTGTTCTCGGACTGCCTCAAACATTCGCACAGATTGAAGACCCTGAAAACTTGCATGTGTTCGGGCGACATTTACCAGATTTGTACGTGTAACAGACCGATTTGCTTGAATCACGAAAAATAATCCGGTAACGTCTCGGAAATGGTCGCTCGCTCGAGTCTATCCCGTATAAAAGCTATAACTTTATTTGGTCCATCTAAAGGACCGTACAGTCAGCGAAGTGGTTGGCACACTTTCTTCGCACCTAGGCAACCTGGGTTCAAACCCCGCTCATGGCGCATATGAGTTTAGATGGTAGTAAACATAAAGGACAGGTGGGATTTCCTCCGGGAACTCCGCCACCCCCCCCCCCCCAAAAAAAAAAACAAAAACAAACAAACAACAACAACAACAAAACCCACAAAAAACACACACATACACTGCACAAGACCACACCAAAATGAAAAATATTTCAGTAAACAATATATAAAGCTGGAAATCGGAGCTATAATTCATGATTCGCCCTAATACTCGTCAGTCTAGTTAGTTAATAAGGTAGGAGTGCTAGGACACACTCCGGGTCCATACACAATTGATAAACTTAAAAAAACAACATACAACACACGCACACACGAACTCACACACGGACACACGAATGCAGGCAACGTCGCAGGCACACACCCGTGCGCACGCCATACACATACATTGATCTAACGTAGATTACCCGAAACGACTTACGAATGGCGACGCAAGCAATAGTTTTCTCCGGTGGAATGGGCGTACCACAGTATTCAAAGAACGTGACCATATAGGAGGCCAACGTCATGCAGATGATCGCCAGACCTGACGGCTGAATGCGGAGATACAATAATGATATTTTTTATAATTATGACTATTGACAGACAATACCAATACATAATATATATATATAATTATATAATGATAACTTTTATCATCATCGTCATCATCATCATCATCATCATTATCATCGTCATTATCGTCATCACAATCATCACAATCACCACTATCATCACAATATATATATATATATATATATATATATATCATTATATAATGATAACTTTATCATCATCATCATCATCATCATCATCATCATCATCATCATCATCATCACCATCATCATCTAAATCATCTAAATCATCACCACCACCACCACCATCATCATCATCATCATCATCATCATCATCATCATCATCATCATCATCATCATCATCATCATCATCACCACCATCATCATCATCATCATCATCATCATCATCATCATCATCATCATCATCATCATCATCATCATCGTCGTCGTAATCATCGTCATCACAATCACCACAACCATCACAATAATCATCATGATCATACATGGAATTATTCCTAATACCGGTAGGTCCCTAGGACGACAATTTATGCACACACATTAAACCACGTTTTTCCAGAGCGATGCTTAATAAGTTTTAGACCATTCCGAGACTCACTTGAAGGACGATGGTGCGAGTCCAGCTGTACATGTAGGCGACGAAGGGGAAAGTGGCGTCATAGAAGTAGGCATACTCGCCCCCGGACCTCGGGATCATCGTCCCCAGCTCCGCATACGAAAGCGCGCCTGCAGCGGGGGGATAACCGTGGATTACCGTAATTTGAGCGGGGGATGCAGCAATGATGATAAAAAGGAGCTTGAGCTATATGTGTGTCATCTTGCATGATAGTACGATAGGCGCCTTAAGGGATGTTGTTAGCGGTAGATTACCGATTGAGAGGGAGCTAAAGAATTGAATATGAGTGCCTAGCTCAGCGTAAGAGAGGCGCTTTTGAGAGTTATAAGCGCTACATGTATGTTATGAATGCGGGATGCAGTTAGTTCAATTTCGAGAGGAGAAAAAATAAATATCTGTTTCATCTTGTCTAGCTGCGCGTAAGAAAGGCGCATGCAGACAGTGATACGCGGTTAATGAATAGGGATGGGATGCAATAAGGTCGCTTGAGAGTTAGAGCTAGAGAATGGAAATATGTTTGTCATCTTGCAATTCTTGGGTACGCGGCGTCGTAGTAGTAGGCGTACTCGCCCCCGGGATCACCGTCCCCAGATCCGCATAAACTAGCCTGCAGATGGGGGTGGGGGCGGTCGGGTAGCCATGAATAACCGTAGTAAGAGCGGGGGTGGGAAGTGGTCGAAAGGGAAAGAGTGAAAGAGGAAAGAGTGGTCGAACAAGGAGGATAGATAATGTTTATTGAGTGTGTAATCTTGCCGGGCTCCGAGTACCAAAGGCATCTTAAGAGGGTGATAAGTTAAAAAAATGTTTTATTTCCGTTATGAATGCCGGAGGGTTACAGTGAAGGCGGTTGAGATGGGGAGCTTGGGAATAGAAAATATGTGCTATCTTGGCGGGCGCCCGTACGATAGCGCGCCTGCAGCGTGGGGATTGCCGTAAATAACCAACAATAGCGCAAGAGGGATACACTGAGGTTGAATGGAGTAGGGGATAGTGCATGGAAAATGTGCGTCATCTTGCCTAGTTCCGCGTAAAATAAAGGCCCATTTTCATACATCTCCGAAAACATAAGTTGAGTGGTTATCGATTAATGGGGTGAGGGTGGGGTGGGGATGGTAGGAGATGCAGTAAGGTCGATGGAGGGAGCAGTTACGGAATGGGCACATGTGTGTCATCTTGCCTTTCTAGGCCTACAAAAGGCGCCTGCAGGGGGAAACCGTAATGCGTGTGTGTGTGTTTTGGAGCGACTTCGACATTTAACAACTTATATTAACGCCCTTTGCCTGCGGGTAAAGATAGAGGTTAACCCATTTATGACTAGCGTCTAGAAAAAAGGCCTTGGCAAACAGCGTAGACCCAGATGAGATGCGGCGTCTCATCAGGGTCTGCGCTGTTTGCTTTAAAAACATCGGTAAGAAATATTCTAAATATAGAAATGAATATACTAGACATCCCTAATTTTGGAAATAAATTGATCCAATTTAGAATGAAGGGGAGAGTTCACTAGGCATAAATGGGTTAACGCCCTTTGCCTGCGGGTTAAGATAGAGGTAACTTATTTTAGAAATTTAGAATGGGTAGAAAGCAGTCTGGTATTTGGTTCGAGAGGATAGGTGCATTCAATGTCTTATGGTCATCGAACCGAACTGTGAAAGGAGATAAATCAAATCAAATAAGAACATGTAAGAAGTCATGTAGAACACAACAAAAATGTTTGACGACGTGTTCATCGTGCATCGTCTGTCTTAACCATGTTATGTAGTATAAATAAACTGCTTATTTAAATAAACTACATTGTATTTTTTAATATCTTTGGTATATTTCAGCGATCATGTCCGAGTATACAGGTCGTTACCTAGCAACGAGATCACGCCACTGGCCGCCCATACTACGAGACTGAGGCCGATGGAACCAGTTCCTTTCAACACCCCCTTAGGCGAAATGAATATTCCGGAGCCTGAAAGGGAAACTGGTTGTCAGGTCAGTCGGAAAACTTAAAAGTATTTTACTTGAACAACAACACAAAAACGACTGCGCTTTAAGCATTTGAATGTGCATTCAAATTGAAGGTTGCATTCATGTAAGCTGAGAGTTGCAGATGATGAACATTTGCAACTAAACTGTCGACCACACAGAACATTGCAAAGACGACATTATCAACCAAGGTATTTAAGTAATAATAAAACCATGTAATAATACAAATGCACACCTGATTGTCACTGGCAATAGCCACCATTTACACCGCAGACGTTAAAGGGATTCCCACTGACGCCGCCCACCAATCATACTGCCCAAAATAAAAGAGATCCCACCGACAGTACCCACCTTTTATAACGCCCAAAAGTTTATCGATTCCACAGAATATATCAATCTATAAAACTGACCTAAATAAAGGGGATTACACCTCCGATACTCACCTTTTATAAGTCCAATACTAACAAAGATCCTACTGATGATATGCACTTATTTTACCGCCCAAACTGTACTAGATTCCATTGACACAAACCGTACATTATACCGCGTAAAATGCACTTGATTTTTACGACGCAACTGACCTGTTGAACTGCCCGCAATGCAAGGATCATATTGAGGAAACCAAAGTTTTTATATCGCCAGCTATAAAAAAGATTCAATTAACGATGTTCAATAGTTATACTGTAAACATGAAAGAGATCAAACTGGCGTTACCACGAATTATGCTTATCACAGAGAACGAGGTTTCACTAACGATTTGCACATAAACTACGAACAATGTATTACCCATAATAAAGAAGGTCCCATTCACGATACCCACTAAGTACGCTACACAAAATAAGGGAGTTTTTATTTACAATTATCACCTATTATAGTGCCCAACATAAAGGAGATCCCACTGAGCATATCAATATATTATACCGCAGACAGTCACAATGAAGGGGGTCCCACTTACGATACTCACCTATTATACTGCTCACAAAAAAGAATGTCCCTATGACGATACCCACGTTTTATACTAACTACAATAAAGGGAATCCCATGGACGATACCCACCTATTATACCACCCATAGCTAAGAAGGTCCCATTTGCGATATCTTCCTATTATACTACCCACACTGAAGGAGACCCCATGTACGATATCCACCTATTATACCGCACACAATAAAGGATACCCCATTTACGATATCCACCTTTTATACCACCCACAATAAAGGATACCCCATTTACGATATCCATCTTTTATACCGCCCACAAAAAGGATACCCCATTTACGAAATCCACCTTTTATACTGCCCACAATAAAGGTTACCCCATTTACGATATCCACCTTTTATACCGCCCACAATAAAGGAGATCCCATTTACGATACCCACCTATTATACTGCCCACAATAAAGGATACCCCATTTACGAAATCCACCTTTTATACTGCCCACAATAAAGGAGATCCCATTTACGATACCCACCTATTATACTGCCCACAATAAAGGTTACCCCATTTACGATATCCACCTTTTATACCGCCCACAATAAAGGAGATCCCATTTACGATACCCACCTATTATACTGCCCACAATAAAGGATACCCCATTTACGATACCCACCTATTATACTGCCCACAATAAAGGAGATCCCATTTACGATATCCACCTTTTATACTGCCCACAATAAAGGAGATCCCATTTACGATACCCACCTATTATACTGCCCACAATAAAGGAGATCCCATTTACGATACCCACCTATTATACTGCCCACAATAAAGGAGATCCCATTTACGATACCCACCTATTATACTGCCCACAATAAAGGAGATCCCATTTACGATACCCACCTATTATCCTGCCCACAATAAGGAGACCCCCCCCTTACGATACCCACCTTTTATACAGCCAACAATAAAGGAGATTCTACTTACGATACCCACCTATTATACTGCACATAATAAATGAGATCACTTTTACGATACCCACCTATTATACTGCCCACAAAAAAGAGAGTCATGTGGACGTTACCCACAATAAAGGTGATCCCACTGACGATAATCACCTATTATACTGCCCGCAATAAAGGAGACCCCAGTGATGATTCCCACCTATTATACTTCTCACAATAAAAAATGTCCCGATGACAGTAGCCACCTATTATACTTCCCCCAGTAAACGCAATCCCTCTGACGATACCCACCTATTATACTGCCCACAATAAAGGAGGTTCCACTGACGATACCAACATTTCGCTTGAGCGTCGTCACTTCCGGTTCGCTGGGTTGGTCGATATTTCCCTCGCCGTTTGCGTTCGTATTGCGTTTTCTGACCTCAGCTGGAAAGAGGGATCGTCATCAAAAGCTGAGGAACCCTTTTATGTTTTATTATTATTACGGACACATCCACTAAACGGTTATATTTATACAGTTAGACATTTTGCATTCCATAAAGGGGCCTTTTCACAGATTTTGGCATGTATTGAAGTTTGTCGTTACATGCTTTATATTGATAAATTTAAACATTGGACCTAAAAATTTCCAGTAATAAAACAAGTATACAATAAAAACAAGAAAAACAAGCAAATTCGTAGAATTGATATCCCCCGCCAAATACTTCTGGACACAATTATTTCTGGACGGATGGACAACGCCAGAATCATCCTCTTATCCATGTATTTACTCATACCAAGTTTCAATGAAATCTGTCAAAGCACTTCCAAGAAATGGCTCCGGACACAAAAGTACCGGACGGACGGACGGACGGAAGGACGGACGGAAGGACGGGCGGACAGACACACAAAAAAGCATTTTTTCAAAATACAAAGGGCCATTACTCCGTTATTATCCGATGGTGTACAATACCATTTGGCGTGCATCCTCCTCTTATCCATATATACACTAATACAAGTTTCAATGAAATCCGCCAAAGCACTTCCAAGATATGGCTCCGGACAAAAAAAGCATTTTTCAAGATACAAAGGGCCATAACTCCGTTATTAACAGCTGGTGTACAATGCCAGTAGGCGCGCATCATCCTCTTATCCATATATATACTCATACCAAGTTTAAATGAAATCCTCCAAAGCACTTCCAAGAAATGGCTCCGGACACAAAAGCACCGGACGGACGGACGGAAGGACGGGCGGACGGACGGATTGACGGACGGACAACGCCAAAACAATATACCTCCGCCTATGGCGGAGGATAAAAAGTAACACTAACTAGGCTCGAACCACTGACACCTAAAGTCCTGGAGTAAAAAGTATTCCGCTTACACCACTCGGCCATCCGCGCTCATGTTATGGGGTGACGTTTTTTACACTTTATATAAGCAATCCTCGTAGTTTCACAAAATATAACGACAATAACAAAACTTTTCTAATTTATTCAATCGTTTCGCTGTTGCAACGCTTTATAATTTTCAGGTTTTCAAATCGTCAAAAGATGCATATAATGGATATTTTAGAGCATGGTTTATGTTCAGTATTACTATTTCCTCACAAATATCATAACTTAAACGAAAATTTGCGAATCTGAAACAATTTGTTTTTACTTTTGTCAATTAACCAAACACGTGAAAAGGCCCCTTTTAACGCTTACTTAAAAAAACTTTTACATAGAAGCAGTTATTAACTCAATAGTTTTGATTTTACTTTGATAAACATGATTGATTTCACTCTCATATTTTACTTAATTTCGATGGAATACACCTTTAAATCACAAGGTGATTAAACCCATGTTCAACCCGTATTTAAACCCATAAATACAGATATCTATCTTCTATGTATCTATGTATAATGCACTTTGTGGAACCATTGATCCAAATAAATAAAAATGTGAATACGCGACAGTCGCGATGCAATCTGACACCGTATACTCTCAATACTTGCTTTCATTATTCAGTAAATAGAATAACACACGTTTAATCCTATTTCTTATTGAATGCCTTGTAAGGTATTTTATGGGCTTTGAAAACGGCGCTCTATAAACAAACACTACATTGCACATCTACATTTGAGCCGCGTCATGCAATAATAGTTGATAAACGATATGCGGCCAGGGTAGCTCCAGACCAGCCGGGAGCCATCGTATCCTTTATAAAGTCAAGAAATGTTTCGCGGACAGCGTAGCTCCGGACAAGCCGGGAGCCATCGTATTCCATATAGGGTCAAGCAATTTTCGCAGACAGCGTAGCTCCAGACCAGCCGGGAGCCATCGTATCCGATATAAAGTCAAGCCATGTTTCGCAGACAGCGTAGCTCAAGACCAGCCGGGAGCCATCGTATCCCATATAAAGTCAAGCAATTTTTCGCAGACTGCGTAGCTCCAGACCAGCCGGGAGCCATCGTATCCCATATAAAGTCAAGCAATGTTTCGCAGACAGCGTAGCTCCAGACCAGCCGGGAGCCATCGTATCCCATATAAAGTCAAGCAATGTTTCGCAGACAGCGTAGCTCAAGGCCAGACGGGAGCCATCGTATCCCATATAAAGTCAAGCAATGTTTCGCAGACAGCGTAGCTCAAGACCAGACGGGAGCCATCGTATCCCATATAAAGTCAAGCAATGTTTCGCGGACAGCGTAGCTCCTGACAGACTGTGCGAACGAGCAGGCTTGCATGGAGCTATGCTTGCCGCACACAGCGTTAGACCCATTTTTGCATGAAGTCTGGCATTTTGCAAGCACATTTTAAAACACCATACTTTTGATCCATTCACAGTTGAGAGAACTTTAGCAAATTGTTATTGAACAGTTTAAGTTCGTAAAGAGGTTTTATTGAGTTTTGGTTACTAAAATTCAGTTCCTTTTGTAATAATAAACAATGTTTCCTGTGGTGTACTTTTTCCCAAATATAAGTTCATTGTTAATTAAAAAACAGTCAAGTGCACATGAATGTTTTGATGAATAATGTAATTACATTCACTTTGGTGTTAATTGTATAAATGCATAAATATTACGCACAGTATAGACGAAAAGTATTCATACTGTTTAAACGATTCTTTCAAAATAAATATCAGTGTATTTGTAAAGATATTACTCGAAGAATGTCACACTTATATGCTTAATTTCTCACTATTCTTTGCGGATGTAAACATGTGCGCACAAACAATCCCTTTAGAAACCGACATTGTTTAAGATTAAAAGGTACAAAGTCGGAGATGAGGGTCATTTATAACAAATAAATCTGTAATTTATTGCACATACTTTATGCTTTGGAAATCTCTACACCTGTGGCTAGTTTACTTTTAGTCAATTATGTCATGATTATTTTTTGAGAAAACAGACAACATAATTATGTTTTAATATAAGTAATAATAGTTTCACATTATGTACAGTCTAAAGATTTGATAATGTTCCTTTAAGAATAAACAGTCGTGAAAACGCTTGAATCAGAAACAAAATTTACCTGCCATGATTCCTCACGGAAGAAAACCGTTCAAGGATATGAAAACACTTTATACAAACACGGTCGCATACAAAATAATAAATACACATTCATGTTTAAATACGCAGTTAATGTATCGTCTTTCTTCACACTTTGTGCAAATAGCACTGCGGTCAGAATTTACATGTTGAAATTCGTGTCAAATGTGTTTGTGTCTGTTTGGGGGCGTTTGTATAACGAGTGCTTTTCGACGCTTGACTGACTCGACACGCAAAAAGTGGTGAAAAGTGTGTGGTTGAAGATACAATTCACCGAAACCGCTTCAATAATTACAGGCTGTCAATTAATAGTTGGTGCACGCGCTTCTCACCTAGTCCATCCGGGTTCAATGAACGTTCCGGAAGCACGTTGTCGGTTGGTGGACTCCTTTCCTGAAAGGTGGGTTTTCGTATGGGTTTTAAGAGGACATAACAAAATGAAAATCGTTCAGCTGGATATTGTAGCTAAAATAAAAAATTCTTCCGAACTTTCGTTAGTCTAGTTTGTCCATTAAATAGGAGCGCTGGGAAACAATCCCAATTCAAGTATAATGCAGCCTCGGTCACGGAAGGACCTGATCAACTTCGAAATACTGTCCTGCTATTGTATATTAATGTAATATTAAAGCCGGTTGTCTTTTGTCTTCATGAAATGTATTCTTTATATTGCACGTGGCTTCCACAGGTTCGTCAATGTATATATGCACGAAACAGGGTAATTGAGTTACAATAAAATCATAATCGCTATTCCAGTTTGTCCGGGTTTTATTTCCCTACGGACTACATGGACAAGTTTGCAGTTGGATTGAACTCGCTCGATGGTGACGGAAAATACCGACAATACTCGATACACAAATATACTCTCTGACACCTTTCATTCAATGGCCGCCATTTTATTTCCAATCTTAGACATCCGTTTGCGAGCCAGAAATCGATGGTTTCAGGTCAAACATGTTTCGTAGCCGTCGAGTTTCTTGCGTATTGAGGCGTAATTCAATATTGATTCCATTGGAAGCTGCACTGCGGCAATGCTTTATAGCTTGAGAGTCTTCTTTATTTCAATATTCAGCCATGTAGCGAGGCTTTTATTGATTTCAGATAGTATTTTAGATACGGATGAAGCTGTAGACCTTTGCATTTCTAAATGTGTTTGTTTTGACAATGATGGACATTTTGGTTTAATTGTAAGTATATTTATCTGCTAATATTGCTTTAAGTGGCGACATTCTGGTTTTATAATATATTGTGAACATACAAATGCAGAGAAATATGTCAGGTCGCAGCATCGTATTCCATATACGTCTGTCTATACTGACTGCTCTGCATGGCAACGTTGGGCAGTAATTAGATGAGTCAGTTAAAATGGTATAAAGGATATGTCATTCGGATTTATTATGAATTGTGTCTTGTTCTGAGAAAACTGGGCATAATGCATGTGCGTAAAGTGTCGTCCCAGATTAGCCTGTGCAGTCCGCACAGGCTAATCAGGGACGACACTTTCCGCTTAAACTAGATTTTCGGTAAAAAGGGACTTTCTTTAAAGAAAAATACCATTAAAGCGGAAAGTGTCGGCCCTGATTAGCCTGTGCGAACTGCACAGGCTAATATGGGACGACACTTTACGCACAAGCATTATGCCCAGTTTTCTCAGAACAAGACACAATCAAACTAATAGCAACGTAATTTTCCAGAAAACGTGCGCTTGATGGCTGGACAGACGCATGATACAAGTCTAACTTAAAATTTATTCATTCATGACAATTTCGCGATATGTGGATTTATGCTTTGTGGTTAGATTAAACACGATAAGTTGTATTGTAATGTCTACTATTTTTCAACATCAAAATGTTAGTGAAATACGTTAGAAACAGCTGTGTGTGCATGTTACTATAGAAGAATATTGAGCTACATTTGCTTAGCTCAATTTTACTATGTTACCTTCCTATTTTCAAGAATAAGATAATAAATACCATATGTTTATACTTTTGCTTATTTAATATATTTTGCACACATTTAAGAATTGCTTTCGAAGAACAGGGGCACGACGATCGACAGAAGCCACGTAGACTGGTGTCTTCTTTGTCCCGTCTTTTTCTATCACCGTCTTGTATAAAGAAAAAGGGTTGCGTTTGAGTGTTGGTGATTAGTGGACTCTCCCATCTTTCTAAATTGGATCAATTTATTTCAAAAATTAGGGATGCCTAGTATATGTTTTTCCATATTTAGAATATTACTTACAGAAATTCCTTTAAGCAAACAGCGCATACTCTGATGAGACGCCGCATCATGCGGCGTCTCATCTGGGTCTACGCTGTTTGCCAAGGCCTTTTTTTCTAGACGCTAGGCATAAATGGGTTAAGCAATTGATGAATGTGTTACATGCCTCGTTCACTGATATATTACCTTTCTGAAAACTGATTTTCCACGTAGAGTATGTTTTCACTACAAACTATCGTTAGCATGCATCAGAACAGAACAGAACAGAACAGAACAGAACAGAACAGAGTGGTTTATTTTAACTTAAGGTAATCGTCACAAACATCCATATACAATAACAACATACGTTTGAATTAAATACAATACATACATCATTTTGGAGAACTATCAATTTAAAAAAAATAAGTCGTGCTTTTCAAACAAATTTAGCAGTATGACACGATTACACGTGCAACCAATTTATATATCCGATTCGTGGTGCCAGAGATAAATACGGTTGGAAAAAGATAACAAATTAAAGATTAAGCAATTATGCAACGCGGCGCGATCAATCAATCAATATTATGATCGCGGAACCGTAGCACATTGACGCTTTGATCACAAGGAATAAATACACTCAAATGATGGCAAAATGTAGACAATATCACAAACCGTAATTACCAATCGTGATACATCGACTATCTACGGAACATCCATTGATTTATTGAATAAATCGTCTGCTGATCCAGACTGCGTAATTAAATCACGATTAAAGGTTACATGACACTAAATAATTAAGTCGTGTAGGAGGGTCATATATGGTTATTAATCAATATATTTTACTCAAAGGCATGATTTACTGTTGATACCTTTTTTATGGTTTTATGTTTTGAAACTATTGCTAACGCAGATGTTCACAACCAACTCACCTAAATATGATTAAGTTTAAGACTAAAGTACAACATTGTGCTAAGGCGGGATACGTTCGACTGGAAAAGAAGAATGTGAAAAAAAACGCAGTCGATCTCGTTATGCGTCGAGTTCTTTCTTGCATAGCGAATATCATTCCTTTGTTAAATCCTTAAATAAGTTTGGCTTAGAATGCACTTTAATAAAAAGTATAAGGTTAATGGGATCTCTTTGTGCAAAGCTTGAATTTATATTACGTTGAAGTTGTGGCTTTACCATTAAATTACATAAGAAGTGGAATAAGTATATTGTTGCATTAACGCAATTTATAGCGTAAGCTGATTTTATTCCGGTATTTATTACATCGACTTATAATTCCTTTTTTTTTGCATTTTCGCCGAAGTTTTAAGAATTGCAGTCACGCCACCGCGGTCAATTTACTTATTAACAGCATCCCTGATGAATCGGAGCCGATTAAAGTAATGTCCCAAAATAAATGAGATATATTGGGATACTGATCGTATTAATTATTTTATTTCCATTTCTGATACAAATATGTGGCGGGTCCGTCAGTAAATAACAATGACAATAGCAAACGCGCTATGTTGTGGGTGTACTTGGCACGAAACGGCATACATCTAAATACACGAGCCGCAACACGCCTCACGCAATAAATGTCGCTTCATACAAAGCTGATATAACACACCACAATATACCATGTTACAAGATGACCTGCATATCACGTACGCGCATGCGTGATGCAAATGTCGCCAGTGTATGTCCCTTCCACCACTCCTCCACTGACAAAACAGGCAAAAGATCTACAAATAAACATTTATTGTATAGATCTGTTACTGGCGTTTGGATGGCACTGGGTAGTCAGAATTGGCTAATTAATTATATCATATGCATACTGCATTAATTTGATGTTTTTATGTTTTTCAGACACAATGCATAATCGGTCTGAGGAAGCATTTTGGGGCATATGGATTAATATGTAGAACGTAAACATGACGCCAAGAGACCAACGTAGGTAATCTTGACAGAAACTCGAAACGCATATCTCGTGATAATCATCCATTAGGTGTCATCTAGGCGGAGAATATTCACGCGCAAGATGGATTCAGAAAACGAATCGATCAAACTTGTTTCCGATGATGCGACGGATAGACCGCCTCATAAACAATACGTACCGGAAACGAACGGTCGTGACGTCGATTCGTTGAACAATTTAGTTGTTCATGAGAACGATGCGGAATTGACTTTTAATCATGGGAAAATTCAACTGCATACCGACGTTGGTTGGATGGGATCAAGTGGTTGCAGTATAAACGAAACAACTGGTCTGAAACGAAATAGAATTATAGTTGTTGGTGATAAAGGTTTTGATATAACGTCGCGGTTGTGTTTTAAAGACGAATTTGACAAACATCGCCAAGTTCTAGAGAAAGGAATGAAAGAAGGGTCAAGGAACACCGAAATACAATACCAAGCTAGCAGTAGTAAATCAATATGGCGAAGTTTCATTTCTCTGTGTATCGGGCTTTTCTTTGCATTTATGTCATTCATGCCGTTAAGAAATATTCAAACCAGTTTGTACCCTTGGCGCCATTTAGGCAACTACAGTCTGGCAGCCATGTATCTGAGCTTCGCAATCGGGTGTCTGTTCTCCAACTGGATTACGCAGAACTCAAGACCGAAAGGCATAATTCTTGTAGCAATATTTGGTCACGTGATATTTTGTGCGGCTAACATATATCCGTCCGCATATACCCTCATACCGGCGTCCAGTTTCTTCGGATTTTCTCACGCCATATTGTGGTCCACGCAAGAGCTCATGATTGCAAGCTATGGGGCCAGCTACACCGCGATTAGTCACATGACCATCAATAAGACCATCCATCAATTCCAAAGCGTATTCCTGGTGTTCTGTCACGCGTCCCAGGTCCTTGGGAACCTTATCGAGTCCGCAATACTCCGTAGTGGCGACTATGAACAAAGCCGGCCAAACATGTCCGTTTACCTTTACCGACTAGAGAAGGACCTTTACGAGAACGGGATCGAGATCACGAATATCACGGATAAAGTCGACACCTCGGACAATCTGGTTTGGGTTGGCCCTTTTGGCTACAAAATTCAGCCAGACCTGGGTCTGTCGTCCGGAGATAAACCAAATTACGAAACTATCGTGAAGCTGGTGTTCATTGCCTTCGCGGTGATCGGAATGACCATTTTATGCTTGTTTTTGAATAAACCAGACATAATTGTCCACAAAAAGAAGTTGACGCTCTGTGAAAGTTTCCGTGCAATTCGGAAGTTTCTTACCACGGGAACCTTTTACGCGCTTTTCTTACTGATGTTATTCTCTGGAATGCAGCAGGCAGTTGTCATTGGTAACGTTACCAAGGTAAGTTTTCTATAAGAAGCATACTATTATGCCTTTTGTCTTATATTGCCGCATAACACGAGGTTTATTTTGTTGCGTGGTAATAACTAACTAGATGTCAAATTCATTATTCAGTCGTGATGGTGGTTGGCCAGAATGTTTAAAATATATATATATGTTGGACATAAAAAGGACAAGCTCAAAATTGGTGTACGTGTTTTCAATAACAACACCAGTAAATTATTTCCAATTGCATTAAAATGTTATTTATGTTTATTTCAATTAACATCAATAACATTTCAATTATGATCCTGTTAATTTTCTTACACCAATGTTTCTGCATTTGTTTTCTATGTTTTCATTCAACGACATTTTAATCTTTCTCCCAATAAACAGTAAAAAGAAGGTATATATTATACATAGCTCAAAATGATAAACAGGGTGAGTGTATGAACATTCGTACAACCAACGTTAAATGTACATTATGCAATAGTTGTCCCCTACCGGTTTCACTTATGGTTTGCTCTCTGTGTGTCCGTCAGTTAGTTAGTCCGTCACACTTTTCTGGATCCTGCAATAACTTTAAAAGTTCTTCATATTTTTTCATGAAACTTGAAACATGGACAGATGGCAATATGGAGATTATGCACGTCTTTTCATTTTCTTCCTACGTCACAAATTCGGGTTGCTATGGTAATAAATATATAAATAAACAATAAAAAAATCTGACAATGTTGGAGCCGGTAGGGGACATATATTGCTTGGCAATAGTCTTGTTTATATTGGCTTAATTTATCCAATATATACAATATATATACAGTCCATGAGTATACATGATCAAAAACTAGTAACATATATAAAGGCATGACATGCGATCAGTATTTAATAACATCAGTTGTTAAAATAGTATCAATACATGGATTACAGCATTAAGAATCTATTTAACAAGTAATGCTATAACGATAACATCAAAAACAACAAAGACGACTCAACAAAAGAGCGAGAAGTCAAGTTTGAGTAATGAAATATAAAAAATTAATCATATTTATAATTATACAGGTTTCTTTGATATAATGCTTTATGTACATACATGGCTAAGTTTTTGTTGGTACGTGTATTATCCGATTGCATTAATTCAATAAATAAATCATGTTTGGTCTTTTATAGGAAGCCTCTCGTGCACATGCGCGTGCACATGCGCATGCACACAAATAAAAATATTACTACAGAAATTACACATTATAAAACACAAATTACCACACATGTGTTGGTTAAGATCGACACCTGTGAGCACAAATTGCATATTGGCAACATGTACTCGCAACTATTTAACAGCACTTTCCCGATGGAAAACTGTTAATAATAATTATGATAATCCAGATGATTTGCGCTCAATATGAATATTGGTCTTACATGTTTTGATTTTTTTGTTCGTGATTAGTTGATAAGATCCACGAGATTTGTTTATGTTCATGTCGAAATGGTTTATCCGAATAACGTATGCTGTTAAAACAAAAACAAGAAAACTAGACCGTCTTTTAATAAAATATGTTGTTTTGTTTAACCCATTTATGCCCAGTGGACTCTCCCATCCTTTTAAATTGGAGATTTTTTTTTCGAAAATTAGGAATGTCTAGTATATTTATTTCTATATTAAGAATATTTCTTACAGAAATTCCTTTAAGCAAACAGCGGAGACCCTGATGAGACGCCGCATCATGCGGCGTCTCATCGGGGTCTACGCTGTTTGCCAAAGCCTTTTTTCTAGACGCTAGGCATACATGGGTTGATGAACATATGAACAACACTTTTCTAGTCATATTTCAAATCCAGAAATGAAAAGAAATCTTCCCCTCTGTCAAATCAAAACAGAGAAAAGCCAGGGACGATATTCTTATTGGAATAGTTACTTGAGAAAACGATCAATGAAACACACATTAAATATTGAACTTTATTAAAATTATTGCACAAAGTTGATTGATTGATGAAGGTTAAAAACAAAAACAAAAATTTAACTAATTTACGAAAACAGCACTCAGATTGTTAAACAAAACTGTAAATAATATACGCTACATGTCTGAATACATCTAATCACAAATATATTATGAAAGCATATGCTTAATATGATAAAATATGCATATGCTAATGCTACACCAAATTAAAATAATTACATAACTGATATTTTCGATGACATTGACATAATGCAAACATTAAGTTTTAGTTATGGTCAATATCAAACATGAGTTTGAAGGGTTTGTGGTCTTTCTGATCGAATTGTTCAATGTTTTATCGTATGATATGTAATGGTAAGAGGTCGTACAACCGCGATTACTTTTGGATCTCTGTCGGTCACTCATCACCTGTATTCAAAAAGATAAAATATTAGACATTTGTTTAAAAAAGAAGCTCCGTCTTGAAACACTTTTAAATCTTGTAAATAAGATAGCATCATGTACAGTTGCCAACAAATTTAAACGGTTCTTTACACAGCCATTTCAAAGGATCAAACTGTGTTTTAGGTATTAAAGGGGCGGTAAACCAAATAGCTATATATATCGAAAAAAATAAAGTTCTGAAATACCGTTTTTTTTTTACAGTTATTAGTTTATATTTATTAAAATATCACGACTGATATATGACATTACTTGAAAAATGCTGTTTTCACATGTTCAGTATATTCGGTAATACAATTTTACTGAGTATGTCTACCAGGTAATTTGGAGAGTTCTGTTGATGTCGTTATATTTTTTGAAACTACGAGGAATGCTCATATAAAGTATGATACAACGCTCATTGTATGATCATGGATGGCCGAGTGGTCTAAATGGGAGACTTTTTACTCTTTTTACACCAGGACTCCAGGGATCAGTGGTTCGAGCCCTGTTCAGGGTTACTTTTTTCTTTCTATTTTTCATTTATTCTTGAATATTTACTGGAGATTTTTAGATCATATGGTTAAATTTATCAATATAAAACATTTAATGACGGTATTTTAGAACTTTTCTTTTATCGTCAATCTGGTTGACGGTCCCTTTAAAGGGAGATAAATTGATGAGAATACGAGACTATCTAATGATATCATGTAATACACGAAAGAAATCAAAACTACGAGATTTCTTATGAAGATACATATTTGTATGCATCAAAACCATGTAAAATACAAACTTTTTTTCAGGGTTATTAATTTTTTTTTTTACAAAAGCTATGAAATACAATGCCTTATTTTAACCCTTATTTGCACGAAACAATGTGATGTACTTACATTTACCGATTCACAGTCTCAAACTTAGTTTAAATTATTTGCCATGTACTAGTTTCTTTACCGAAGACTTAAATTTCTTTTATGCATAATGATAAAATATGACATTCCTGCAGTGAATCAACAGCAGTGAAAATTAACAACTTGTTTAAACAAACAAACACCTGATAATAGACAAATAATATGTTCACTCTGCGCCACTCGTGAATATATATTTTCAATGATCACTCGTGAAATAACAAACGATCTTACACTGACATGAACAAATATCCTCTATGTTCATACCCATTAAAAGCCTGAATCAAGACAAATTAACCAAGGCTAAATCGTAAAGGCCAAAATGCCAAAAGTCCACATTAATATGATAATGATAATATGGTATAATGATAACGTTTTGGTAATCCTTCGATGCCTCATGAGTGCTTAGTTTTAAAGTTTTAACAGTCGAAAGTCTACACGAATGCATGTTGGATGGACTTGAGTTTTAAGAACGTTGGATTTATCATATTTCAGCTATACGGCAGCCTGACTCTGGGTATATCCATGGTAGGCTATATGATGATGTGCTACGGAACATGTCAGCTCATAGTCCTGCTCGTCATGGAAAAGGTCTACAACCAACTGAGGGCCAGTATCGCTATATTCAACGGTAAGCATAGGTCAAGTGGTCGTTTTCGGCTCAAGTACTACTTTAAAGTAACGCGGTTGATAAGTATATATACTGCAACGTACCCCGGGTCCTGAAAATACGGACAATACGCTTAATGGCGACCGACCATATACGTGAAAGTGGCTGGCAAAATCGGTTACTATGGCTCAAAAATAACATTTTGAGATTTGTATATATTTTATTTCCAATTTCTTTTTAAAACAAAATGCAAAATATTAGGTCTCTATCATTGTTAGTTTTCGAGATATTGACCTAAACGTAATACCACCGTTTAGTGCAAAATGACTCAAATTCCGCAAATACGCTTACCAAAAATGAACAAAAGACAAATACAATATGATCAATATACAGCACTATTTTTCTTCTTTATTCCATAAGTGCATTTTATATAAATAGTTAAAAATGTCCTCACCCCGGGTATTTTGAAGTATACATAATAGTACCCATGGTACTTTAAAGTAGAACCTTGGCCAATAATGATAAATAGATAAATATAACACGGCTTATGTGTGACGTCAAGTGTTTGCAATAATACTAAGCAAGAATTATACTTATAATACTAATTTGTTATCATAAATACCAAGTGTGGAATTTTATGCGTGTCCTCTTTTATCTTCCTAGCATGTTCCCTGTTATCGGAGTTGGTTGTGGGCAAAGTCTTTCATTTCACCATTGTTAAAGTATATTATGTTTATTACTGTAAAAAGTTCGTTGATATGTTATCTTTATATATTTCAACATCGTCTTTTTGCAAGTTTAAATGTAACCATATATATCTCTTGCGATCGTTGTCTCTTGCAAGAAATTATGCTTATCTTAAATTATATTTATAATACAAGCCACTTCTGCGATCGGATCTTTGTAACTCCTTACAGCGTTTCCTGATTACACTCGGTCTACTGGTGTGGTTGTACATATGGGAGCCGGACTCCGACAACCTGTTCAAGGTCATAGCCTATGTCGCGGTGTGGGGTGCGGCCGACGGGTTGTGGCAGTCGCAAGTTCAAAGTTAGTATACCTTCCAATCAATGTAACATTAAATTATATAAATGAGCACATGTATAATAATTTTATCCTAATGAGAAGACGTGCGTATAAGCAAAGTATAAAATCATGCTCATCAGTTACATTTCACTCATCCCAAATAACGTACAGCCAGTTTCTAGCTTTGAAGTGCACAGCTAATATATTATTTCGCTTATTTGGCGATTAATATGTCAATGCGTCTAAGAAGCGCTGTATTACAATGCATTTTGGGCGTTAACTTTGACCATGCGTATATAGCGTTAACTATTGCCTTGCGTGCTTGACGTTAACAATTATCATGGCGTATTTTACGATCACTATGACCATGCGCATTTTGCGTTCACTATGACCACGCTTATTTGAAGATCATTATGACCATGCGTATTTGGTGATCACTATGGCCATGCGTATTTGGCGATCACTCTTACCATGCGAATGATGCGGTAATTATGACCATGCGTATTTTTGCATTCAATATGACCATGCGTATTTGGCGATCACTATGACCATGCGTATTTTGCATGCACTATGACTATACGTAATTGGTTAACACTATTACTATGGGTATTTTAAAGTGACTATGATAATGCGTCTTTGTTATTCACCATGAACATGCGTATTTTACGTGCACTATGACCATGCGTATTTGGAGTGCACACTTACTACGCGTTTTTGTCGTGCACTAAGCTACATGTTTTTGGCGACTTCTTTGACTATGCAACTAAGCTGTGCATAATCACTTTGCATATTTGATGTGCACAATGAATATTCGGCGTGTAAGAGTAATATGCTTATTTGGCGAACACTATGACCATGCGTATTCGGTACGCGTTTACTAATAAGACCATGTGTATTTTGCGTTTGCTGTGACGATGCGTCGAAAGCGTGCAGTATGAACATGTGTTTTTCGTATGCACTTTGACCATGGGTATTTTACGTTCACTATGGCCGTGCTTATATGGTGTTCATTATAACCACCCGTATAAGGCAAGATTTATCAAAATGTGTTCAATAATTGAATTACCTTTTACATCTTTTTTACGACATTTAACGAATATGCATGTCATCATTTTAGCAAAAAAATACTTCAAACGATGCAGAATTTCAAAATGTTGATGGTTGTTTGAAATCTAATAGTCGTAAAGTTGACATTACTTTAAAATAAAATTAAGCTTTTTATTTGACATTTACGTACAATTTTACGATTGTTAAGAAAGTGTCTCCATTTGTTGGACAATGGGTCATACATGAAGGACCTTGTAGTGACCTCTCTTGCTGATACAACTGAGGATTCATTTTTTAGATCTTTATATTCAACTTCAATTGGTATATCTATATATTCAACCTTAATTTGTAGATGTACATATTCAACTTCAATTTGTAGATCTACACATTCAATTTCAGATTGTAGATCTATATATTTAAATTTAAATTGTAGATATACATATTCTTCTTCAATTCTTCTTCTACAGAGCAACCTTAATGTGTAGATCAACATATTTAACTTCAATTTGTAGATCTAAATATTCAGCTTCAATTTAAAGATATTATTTCGTGTTTGCAGACGTCCTACTGTCTTGGTCCACCGGCCGAAAGGAAGCGGCGGTGACCGTGTACCGCACCGTGCAAAGCCTCGGTCTCGCGCTCGTGTTCCTTCTCGACGTCTACGTGTCCTTGCTGAACTTGATCTGCGTCTGCTGCGCCGTACTGGTCGTCGGCGTCATGCTGTACCTTCTTATGGAGGTTATCCGGACGCCACATCACGTCACTGAACCATTGCCGTTCGCTCTTTAAATACAACGGTTTGACGACATTGGTGTAAACATTTCATGAGCGCAAATTGCGCGCTCTATGAACATGCCATTTAATCTTAGTGGACGGTCAGTTGGAACTTTTTAAGTTAAAAATTCATTATTGAGTGCTGACGTTATCATGTAAAATATGATCATAAGCGCCCAGTAGTTTTGTGTTTTTTTACGGCCCAATATACAGATATGATTACCAATTTTATTTGTTGTTGCCGATGCACATCTATGTATTGCTTGCATTTAAGTAAACTATTTTTGGAAGAACTCGGCCTCACATTATACAAGCCAATGAAAGGCGTCCATTGCCGTTTGCTCTTTAAGCACAAACGTTTTCATTATTACATTATTTGATGCCGTTGGCTCTGTGAACACAAAAAGTTTGAGCTGACCATCGGAAGACTTGATGAGGACACTCTAGCAAAGAAATTACCAACTTGTACGAACGCATGCATGTTGTTAATGTCGTTGCTTCACGCCACGTGACATATCAGGTAGAACCTTTGCGATTAGATGTGACGAATTTAAGTTCTATTCTATGTATTCGCATGTCACATCATCTTAGTAAATGTTTGCAATTCAGTTGATACGTCTGTATTTTGCACACAATTGACAGCTGTCATTTTTAACCTTGTAATGGACGTCGTCCGCATACCACATTAGGTCACACAATATTTGCTACACGTCCCCTTGAAGATGAACAGCAGATATTGGAAGCCAGGGGGTCGAGATTGAAAAAATATAGAAGCTTATTGTTTAGTTCTTGAGGTCCCTCCTCATGGAGAATGATCTCACACCCTATAAATCCATATAATATTTACCACGTTAATGCAAAGATATTAATTGTAATAGCATTTTGCGAACCTGGTACCTCATTTGTTGAAATTAACTCAATCGTCAATAGTCTTATGAATGTGTCTTTTAAATTTTATAAATTTGAATTACATAATCGTTGTCTTATCGTTAACTAGTAGGACCTACACGCATTACATTTGTAATAATACATTAATGCTTGCACGTTCTACTACTAAAGTTGACTCTTTACAAGTCAATACAAGTTAGCAAACATTCCGTTACCTACCGTAGCGTTCAATCATATCGGATAACGAATATTCACAAAGTAAACCGGTTGAAACGCGCTTTTTACCATCAACTCATACAGTGTATAATTAACACGCGATAGCTGTAAATCATCATTATTTTCATTAAGTGTCCATTTAAAAAACACATTTATTACAAACAAAAGTCATAGTCGTAAGCGATTGCGTCATTGTGTGATGCTACAGAATTATGTTCATGTTTTCTGTTAAAGGAAAATGAATACAGCTTTTAATATATTATTGTGCGAGTGCATTGTATATTCATTGGCACAAATGTGTGGATGTCACCGTGTATGATCTTGCTAAACAATGTATTCACACTCCGCAAAGCCGGTTAAATTTTTTTTGTGAATGGTCAAGCGTTTGCGTTGTCAAAGTTTAACTTTTGACCTTTGTTTCAATGTGAAACTGGCGGCTTATCTGCTCTTTATTTGAAGGTTAAAATACAAAATAAAATATTGATCAATATAATAGTAAATTGTAATGAAATATTTATTTGATATGAGAACGGCTGTCTATAAATCTCATCTGCAGACGTTTATGCCATTTATAATTCATTCACCGTAACACCTTAATGATATTGTACAATGAAGGTATACGTTATATATCTGTGTACCCCTTTTCTATTAAATTCATCCACCTTAAAACATATATATGACAATTGCATACATGTTAAAAATGTGTGTATATATTATTCTATTGATGCTAAATATTGTGTTTTGATGCATATCATTTTTTATTTCAAAGCTTTCATAATTTTTTCTAATTGTGTTCCTACACAAAGTTATAATCATGGAGGATAATTATGGGATATTCATTTATAAACTGGAGTCAAAATGGATGGTCTCAAACGCTTAATTGGTCAAAGTATCATACGTTGACATTTATGTTACATTTAGATCTAAACTTGTATATTATAAAATATATTTTTACATGACCTTCAACAGCGTAAAATCTCCGAAATTACTCTCTCTCTCATTAACCCATTTATGCCTAGTGGACTCTCCCATCCTTCTAAATTGGATCAATTTATTTCCAAAATTATGGATGTCAAGTATATGTTTTTCTATATTTATAATATTTCTTACAGAAATTCCTTTAAGCAAATAGCGCAGACCCTGATGAGACCGCGCATCATGCGGCGTCTCATATGTGTCTACGCTGTTTGCCAAGGCCCCTTTTCTAGACGCAAGGCATAAATGGGTTAAAATAAAATATTCGATGGGTTTCATTTATTTAATAACTCCCTTCACACCACGTTTGTTTGTCGCTCTACGTATCTAACAGTGCTTTATCTGTGATTGCATTTTCATTTTTTCACACAATCTATGAATGTAAATAAAACATGAATAGACACGATATCCTCGAGTTATGTTTGTCGTTTCTCTAATAAATAGGCCTTTATAATCTTATATCGCTAAACTGATTCTTCTGAGATGAGTTTTGAAACAGTATTTGATTAACTACTCTATTCGGTAATGTATCATACGCATTACTATTTTTATAAATGTGTTTTTAATAATTGGTTTTCAAATAAGTAATAGTAATCGTCTGAATGAGACGATGGTCCGAATGTTTATTTATGTAAAAATATTGTTCCGAACTATTTTGTGAAATCTGTATTGATTTTTGTCGCCGTTTGAAAATATACGACTTACGATAAATGAAACACATCATACAAATATTATTAACCTTTGTATATTACCGTACTTACAGCTGCTCAACAGGTTAATGTCAGATATGCATTTTCCAATTTATACCTAGTGGACTCTCCCATCCTTCTAAATTGGATCAATGAATTTCCAAAAATAGGGTGGCTGTCTAGTATATTTATTTCTATATTTAGAAAATTCTTACACAATGTTTACCAATGCCTTTTTTTCAAGACG